>NW_028318101.1:0-153200 GCF_062004578.1 Staurois parvus
TGTTTACATGTGATTTTGGGGGCGGGAGGGGGGAGTCATATGAATTCCTCCTGCCCGTCCGTAATTTCCCTATACAGCAGGTGGGAGGTGGTTAAGGTAGTAGAGAGGTATTAGAACCCCGGTTGTGGCTTTTATTTTAGCATGTTCTCCATTAAGGAGACTCACCCATTTGTTGTCTTTAGTGTGACCATCAAAAGCGAGAATCTCAAATTTTGGGTTGTCCCCAGACAGAGGGGAAATCTTTCAATGGGGACACTAGTTCTGGTGACAAGAGATTCCCTATCCTTCCCAGTTTGGGCTGTGGAAATTTACCCAATGGGGCACAGATAACAAAAATAACCCAGCAGGGGTTATAAGCTTCCCTTTATCCAAAATAAAAAGAATTTGCCTTTTTGGTTTTACAGCTTTTTTTATTGCTTGACAATATTGCTTAAAAATACAGGTAAAAGCAAATTCAAGTATATTAAATGCTTGCTTGTGGCTTTATTTTTTTTATTCTGGAAACTTTTTTTTTTTTTTTTTTTTTTTTTTCTTGCACTGTGCTTTTTGAATGTGTTAGGAAAATATAACTTCAATTTCCTAGAACAGCACCATCCCTCCGTCCATGTCATAGCCCTCTCCTCCTCCTCTGGAAGGGTCTATGCTGGCCCAGATCCTTTGCCCCTCCCTTTACCTCACTACCTTGTGTATAGTGACTGGAGAGGAATACTATAAAGTGTCATGTGAGTCTGTTGGGGCTGCTGACATCACATCCAAGATGACACCCAGCAGCAGTCTCGGTGGCTTTGGATTCCCATACAAGTGGATTTTACAGGTAAATAACAGGAACATTTAATTTACTTAGGCTGTTGGGGGGGAGATTTTTTATTAAATTAATAGGTTACAGGATTCAATTGAAGTATTCTTGTAAGATGCTATTATTGCTTTGTACTTGTCCCAACATTGACAAGCTTGTTCAAAAGAAGATGAATGTGGTGAGTGTGGTTCCCCCCAAATCAATAACTCTTTAACTCTGTTTTTGTCTCCTCCAGGATTCTCTCTGTTCTGTGTTCACTGTTCAAATAAGGTCAATGCAAGTTGTACAGGAGTGTTGAAAAACTGCTCTGAAGACCAGCACTGTGTATCCACAATAAAACAAACTATCTTTTTCGGTAAGAGTCATTTTGATCGTTTTACAAAATGCACTCAGTAGCACAACTACAATTTTTATTGTCCTTGATCAGATAAGACAAGATGTGGTGACTAAGACTTACGGTCATAGATCAAAGACTCGGACATGGTGGCTATGCCTTGGTCATGATCAAAACAAGGTGTGGACATGACTACTCTGACTTGTGGTCGTTGATCAGATTAAAGACGTTGCCACTACTAATGGCCATAGATCAGATAAAGACGCAGTGACTACGACTTATGGTCATGATTAAAATAAGATGTGTACGTGACTGTCTGGTCGTAGTTCAGATAAAGGACATGGCGACTGACTTGTGGTAGTAATAGACAAGATGTGGATATGGAGATGTAGCACTACCTCCTTAGGAGTTGCTGAGTTATTTTCGGGCCCCCTGTCACACTGAACCCCACTCTGAAAGCCCAACCTCTACTGACACCACAGTACTCTTCTTCTGACCAGAGTAAATTATCACCAGAAAATACTCGTACATAGACTAGAGTGAACTGGTTTGTTAAACTTGACTGTGAGCGCAGTAGAACAGCATGAAGTAATATGTGCACATAATGGCCGTTCTCACCCTTAGCAACTATAAACAAAGAAACAAGACCTACAGCAAAATCTCAATTGGCACTGCAAGGCCTGCTATTCAGTGTTTTAGCCCAGAGCCTCAAGTCTGAGATTTCTTGTCCCCAGTGAAAAACTACCAAGGGGTAAAGCTAGCTTACTTCAGGCCCTCAGAAGCTGAGGCCAAGGTTCAAGTCTGAGATGGGGGGGAAAGCTTTTTTTTTTTTTTTTTTTTTTAGGAGGGTAAATGTCCCTTCACTGTAGTGAAAGATCTTATGTGCTCTCATTTGGGCCTAGTTGGTGCGCTACAAAAATCCAAACCTTTTAAGTTGAAAGGGGGGAAAAAAGTGTTGGTCCCTAAAAGGATTAATACAAGAAAAGGATGAAACAAGTACTAGTCGTTTAGGTGGCACTTTATTTGGGCAGTGTTCC
Source organism: Staurois parvus (assembly GCF_062004578.1). Taxonomy (NCBI): domain Eukaryota; kingdom Metazoa; phylum Chordata; class Amphibia; order Anura; family Ranidae; genus Staurois; species Staurois parvus. The sequence goes on from NW_028318101.1 coordinate 2,168, forward strand.
TTTAATGCACTCAGCAAGATACAGATTTTTAGGCAAAAAAGCGTCATAAGTTGGCAGAAGCAGTTGGCAAGGGGTAACTCCTCCAGGCTGAAATGGCGGTGAGTGTCCCTTTTTATAAAGGGGAGTCAGTTGCTAAGGGAGCAATTACTTGGTTTAGCCTGCAGAGGAGTTGCACTGCAGCAGGCTCTGATTGAATTATTCTGAGAATGTGTATTGACAAGTAGGCTGGGGGATCTAGGCCGCAACATGTATTAACTGTACTCAATGTCCACAACTGTATGAAGGCAATTTGGTTGATTTTTTTTTTTTTTAAACTCTTTCCCGCTGCCCTATAGCAGAAATACTGCTACATGGCGGCAGGGGTGCGCAAAATCGTGTATTTACAGGCAGGGAGCCCTACCCGTGCTGCCGTTGGTGGCCACACCTGTCGATTACTGGGTCCCGGCCAGTGATTCCCCACCAGTGATCACCGTGTATCACTGACGGGGGAGAGACCTGTATTGTAAACAGGTCAGCAATTTCATTTTGTTTCTCTCCTCTCAAACTCTGCAGCCTCGTCTGGTACTTCGGCATTCTGCAGAGCCCTCTCCTCACTCCTGCTTTTGCAGCTCTCTCCACTCACTTCCTGTTCCAGTCTCCCAGGCATTCTGTATCTAAATGTCACTGCTCACACGCCAGCTTCTCTGGGAAATGTAGTCCTCTGATGTGCTGCTCCCCAACAGTCCTGCATTTCAGTATACAAGTCCATGAGGCTTTTCAACACTGCGTGCCATCGAGTTGCATGACACTGCCATCTTGTGTTTCTTTTAACATCTTGCATTATAGCAGGGTCTTGCAGCTACTATGATTTTATAGGTCAAATAAGACAAGACATGGATGCGACTTAAAACTTTAAGTGGTCCTCGGTGCTCCCCTTCCCCAGCTTGGCCCCACTACTTAGTTTTTATTTATTTTTTTTCTCCAAATGCCTATCTTCATCTATGCCTACATACAACTGTTGTAAAGTGTTAGTTCCCTTCAGTTGTAGCTCCTCCTGCAGTGATGTAGTGGGTGGAGTTTGTGCCCCTTTATATGCTAGCTGTAGGTGGTGCACATGAGGTATGGGAACAGGACCTCCCTGATCTACAAGCTTTAATATGTGAGGAGCAAGAGGAAAAGGTCCTTCTCCAGGGCTGAACCACTAGCGTGATGATCGAGGACCCATGGGGAGCACAAAGAGAAACCTGGTGCCCCTTGCCTAGCAAAGCCTCTGGGGAGTTTCATTTGTGTATGAGGAAGGTACATGCTGAGCATAGAACATCTGAATAAGAGACTGCAACATCTAGGGAAGATGTCTATAAGGTTCTGTGACGTATGGGAGCAACCTATGAGAGGGACCATTGTAGAGCTGTCTTTGCATTATCGTATTCTACCCTTTTTTTTTTTTTTTTTTTTTTTTTTTTTTTTTTTAAATTGGGGGGAGGTCAAACAAAGTTGAGACTGCATTAGCAAATAAGGTTGTGTTTGTGGCACTCAGATTGGAAAAACTCTCTAGGAGCACTCGTTCACCATTGGTACAAGAGTGGAATGAAAAACTCATTAAGAGCTTTCTCTCTAAACAGGGAAGGAACAGTTATGTCCCCTCTCTAAAATTATTTTAGTTTTTATTGTGTTAATCTATAAAAATAAACACATTTATACAAAAAATGTATATAATATTTATCATTCACTCTTCTAGACAGGGAAGTTGTCTTTCCTCCAAACGGCTTTCTTTCCTCTGTATTTCAGGGGGTATGAGGGCTCGGGTATTTGAGAGAGGCTGTGGCCCAATAGATGAATGCAATTCTTCAAGCAGTCTTTCAAGCATGGTCCGCATATATTCCCGTAGCAGATGCTGCAGTACAAACGCCTGCACGCCAGCTTTACCAGTATGTGAGTATACACGCCCTAAAGCAGGGTTACATTCTCTTTCTAGATTGACTGGTACTCAAAATTTTGGCCCTTATAGATTAATGTTTTGGACCCTTTGCGCACACACTCTTTCTGATCGGGTCCATATGTCTATTTTTTTAGATGGACCTACCTGAAGCTCTATGTAGCTCTGTGGACAGGCAGCTGTATATGGACATGGTGTCCATTATATAATCTTTTCAGTGTCGTCCAGGTCTGGATAGGGAAAAACCTAATGTGACCCATCAGAGGTAGTTTTATATCCACTGCCCATAGAGCAATATCTGTATCTATCTAGTCATGGGTTGTCGCTCAAGCTGGACTGCCTTCTGTTAATCTTCATGAAGTGATGGAATTGATTATTTACACAAGGGGGAAACTATTTTCTACTTTGTTAGCTCCCAGGATGTAACGAGGACTTTCTGACAAGATCAACATGCATTTTCTGCACTAAATGTAAATGTATTCTTAGCTTGATAAAAGGAAAGCTAATGCAGTCACCACATCTAGGGACTGGTAAGTTGCAATATAGATTCTGGGTTTTGAGCTTGAATATGCTTTAGAGGCTATCTCTAGTATAATCCCCTTTTTTTTTTTTTTTTTTTTTTTTTTTTTAGCATGCCCAACCTAATTGCAGGTGTCTGGTGGGAAGTTTCCACTAGTGCATTGAATGGCATCTATGCTGTCACATGTGAGTGCTATCCTGTTAAATGCAAGCACAGGCCAACATGATGCTGAACCAAATGGTGTGACATTGTGGGAAGTGGTTGAACAAACTGGGCATTCTTCAGGATCCTGATTGCAGAGCTGGACTGTTGGGAGGGTGATAGCAAAACTTGTGTTGCTTGGAGACTACTTTATTTTTAACAAATGTAAACATGGGGGACATTGATAGATTCTCACGGTGTTTAAAGTTGGTAATATCAAAATAAACACCTTGAAAATACTTATTGTTGAGCTGGCCATAGATGGATGGCTTGAATTTTGGTGCAGCAATGACCAGCTGTACTTCAATCCATAGGTGGATGCCACTGTTTGAAAGAAGTCAATCAGCAAAATGACTAAATGGGGAGAGAGGGAAACTCAATCTATGGCCAGATTTGCTGTGATCAGTGCTGGGACAAAGTAATCTAGCGCCCAGGGCAAAGATGCCAAATGCTGCCCCCCCATCGAATGTATGAGCGCTGTCAGCAAAAATCCCCTCTCTAACCCCACCCCCAGAACATTAAACACTACCCAACACTTGCCCCCTAGACATTCCCTCTTGCAAGCCAAAATTCTCCCCCTTGTCCAGTACTAATCCTCCCTCCCCAAATCCCCCATCCTAACACATCACTTCAACACCTCAAATTCACTCCCCACCGTGCTCAAGCAGCCACCCCTTGTCCTGGTCCTGCCTGTGATACACAACAGCCATGTCGGTGACCCCCCCCCCCCCCCCCCCCCCTTTTTTTTTTTTTTTTTTTTTTTTTTTTTTTTTTTTTTTTTTCTCCTCTCTTTAGTACAAAACTGGTTACTGTCTAAACAAAAATGCAAAAATGTCTCTTTATGTGTTTGGTAATGTGGGATGGTTTTCATGGGCACTTTAAACTGTTAAAGAAAATACAAGATTGGGAAGAATGGCTGCCAGAGTTGGCAGAATACAAGCCACCATAAGCAAAAGAAAAGTATACATTTTTGTAGTTGTTGTTTTATTTATTTTTTTCTTTTAGTGCCAAATGTGACCAAATCATTGAACCTTGTTCAGTGTCCTGTGTGCATGTCCCATGAGCATGACTGTTCTGCTTCCAACCTGAAGAATTGCACCGGAAATGAAATGTACTGCGTCTCACATGAAATAGAACATTTTGGTGAGCAGGAGGTCAACTAATAGTACAAAATTTAATTGTGTTACACTTTTTTTTTTTTTTTTTTTTTTTTCCTGGCACTTGGTAGGATCATAGATGATGATAATAATAAACAATAACCATAATCTGAATTGTTTGTTTTTTTGTTTTTTCCCCCTTACAGGAGGTAAGGAGAAATGGGGGAACCATGTGACATGGAGCTGATGGCACAAGCTGCTGGTTGGATATGAAAACCTCATTTATATAATACAAGCATTTTACTATAATACATTTTCACTGTAATATTCCTAGACTAGGCAATACAAAACTTTGGATTGTATTCCCACATGACAAGTGAGGGGGAAAACCCTCAAGTCTAACACTCCACACAAATGCATTCTAAAAAGGTATATGAACAGGTTTTATCAATGCATTATGCTTGCTGTAACTCCTACTCTTTGTGGTTTTTTTTTTTTTTTTTTTTTTTTTTGTGTGTGTTTTTTGTTTTGTTTGTGCATTTCAGAAAAAACCTTCATCAAAGGCTGTGCCACTGAATCCTTCTGCCAGGGAGCTCAAGGTGAAAGGAATGACAGCAGCAAAGGCTTAAGAATATCAACAAACTGTCTTCGAAGTTCTAGCCATTATCCAGCTTACCCAAGCCTTGTGTGGCTGTTTGTATTGCTTTTTGGGGAAGTCAACTGCTTAATATAAAGTCAGCTGTATGTAACCTCCAGGAAAAATGCCTGCAACTAAAACATGTTTTCTTCCCAAAGGATTCGAAATTCTGTTCAGCTAGTCTAAGTATTTCTTCCACTATACAGTATCATTCAATGGAATTAGCTTGATTTCAATGCTTCCAGGAAATATTCCTAATTGTTGGCCATAAGTGATGATGCTCATTGTCCAGTGAGCAGGCTGGTGGCACAGGGAGGTGTATTTCCGAACCAGGAAAATTATCACCCACATAACTAGGTAGGTGGAGGGGTGGGGGGGAGGGGAGTGTGTGTAAATTTACAATACTAGCTGTAAAGAACAAAAAAATCCTTTTGCCAGAAAATGACTGTATCTTGCATGATTTGCCTGGAGGAAACAAACACTGAGGTGATTTTAACGCATGACAATAACTTAAAGGACTCATAACATAATATAAAATATGACAAGGTCCACAGTGGTTTTTTGCAGAACCACTTGGAATGCGAAGGCTGCAGTCCAACCCCAAGCAGCACTAGAGTCTGATTTTGGGGTTTTACTTGTCAGTGTCTTAGAATTATTTTTGTTATGCATGTTAGCTCTAAATTGAATATATTATAAATCTGTTTGTTTGTTTTGACTTTTTGAACAGTGTGAAAAACACTTCTAGAAATTTAAATTATTTTTTTATCTTAAATCTATATATTAAATTTTTTACAGTATAAATTTGAAAAAGTGGGTTGGTTTTTTTTTTTTTGGTTTTTTTTTTTCCCTCTAGCAAATTTTGATTAAATAACAATGCATATGCCGCAGGAACCGTAGTAAGAAGAGGTGTGTTTGTGGCAGAAGGCTTGCAAAAGGTTTCTTCCAACAACATTTTACTGTGTGTTTGGTTTTTTTTTTTTTGGTTTTTTTTACAACTTGCTTACTGGGCACTTTTACCACCTTCCTGCCCAGGCCAGCTTTCAGTGCTGTCACACTTTGACAATTGCACGCGTGCTCATGCAACACTGTACCCAAACAGATTTTATCATTTGAGAAACCATTTTCCTTTGGAATTTAATCACCACTGGGTTTATTTGCTAAACAAACTAAAATAGACTGGCAATTTTGGAGAAAAAAGTCTTTGTTTATAAAATTTTGTAAATAAGTAATTTTTTTTTTTTTCTCCTTTGCTGTGCTGATCAGCTCTTTACTGTGATCGGCTGTGTCCTAGGGACACAGCGCACCAGCAATGCCCATGCAGCTAAAGTGGGAGGATGTCCTATGCAGGAGCGGACTGACAACTCATGGGGCCCCCGGGCAATAGGAAATCATGGGGCCCCTGTGTCCTTTCCCAAACTCAAAAAAGCCTATGAAAAAGGTACCGGGCATCTCATGGGGGCCCCCTACTGACCCCGGGCAGTGCCAGAGTTTCCTAATGGTCAGTCCGCCCCTGGTCCTATGACTTCCTCCCAGAACAAGAGAACCACCGCCCTTGTTGGCAAGTTGTGGTGGTTTTTGTTTTTTTGGTATTGGTGGTGGTGGTTTTGGCAAAATATGCAAGTACAGAAAAAAAAGGATTGATCCTTCTAGAAATTCGGTCAGCTCATAACTACAGTGGTCTGCTGCCAAAGCAGCCATGTAGCATAGTTCTTGCTTGTTATGCAGGCAATAGATGGTTCGTTTATCGGCTTTTTTTTTTTTTTTTTTTCCCATCCGAAAGACTAATCGGCTGATTTTCGCACTGTTAGTGGGGCAATGACATCGGCTGCTTTTTTGAGGTTCCTCATTTCATTTATAGGTCATGCTGGAAAATTTGTGAAACTGCCAATTTTTGCAATCATTGGTGGCAACATCAGTTTACAAAAGGAATGATGTTTCATTTTTGAAAAATCAGCCGATAAATGAACTGTCTATGGCCTGCATTCGTTTTTAACACGGTCTCCTGAAGTAGTAAAACATGAAACAGATGCCATGTTCCTTGAACACCACCTCTTATGTTATGAAGGGGAAGCTGTTGCAGGAAAGCAATTTTAAAGTGGTAAAGGCTGAAGGTGCTTTTTAACCTTCATGCATTCTATACATGAAGGCAAAAACAAAAAAGCCTGTGGGTGGGGGTCAGCACCCAGTGTGGGGACCCTTCCATGAACATGCTTGCTAATGCCCTGGGAATGTGGGCTTGTGGCTGTGGTCAGACTGAGTTTTAAGCTACAGTGGCACCCCAGCTTGGAAGTAAGCCATTCACCTGTGCACAGTTCAATGACCGGTTTAGACATTCTATGGTTAAAGCACTTTTTCCTTTTGTACAGTTCCTTCTGAATGCAGAAGTTATGAGGGGACACAGCGGAGCTAATGTCCTGCTCACGAGCAAAGTTGTAGACTGACACCTTGCTCCCAGCTCCAGAAGCAGTTCCCACCAGTCCCATAGTGTAAGCTCCATGCTACTGAGCTTGACCTAGTTCTTGGTTCCATACCCTCCGGCTAGGTCCCTGAGCAGAGCCCAAATTTGAATAGGAAAACACAACCTGTTCTAACCCCTTCCCACCCGGGCAGTCTGTACTAACTACACCTAGCACACAGTAAGCACCTGCTTACAAGCCCTTCTAATACTTGTGTCCCATCTCGATCCAGTGCTGTGCACAGAAGCAGTGGTTCACCTTGGTCTTCTCATTGGCTGAGATGCAGCCAATGGCTCTCGCTGCTTTCAGTCACAGCCAGTGAGGAGGGAGTGGGGGGCAGGTCTGATCCACATTCTGTGTCTTATGGACACAGCAGGGCTCGGGAGCAAACATGCTTGCTCTGGGGGTAGGAGCCAGGAGTGCTGGTGGGGGACCTGAGAAGAGGATCGAGGTTGCTTTGTGCAAAGCCACTGCACTGAGCAGGTAAATGACATGTTTTAAAATGACCCATTACTGTAACTTTTTAAGGCAAAATATTCAATGGGTAGAGCTGTACTGAGTCTGTTGGTCCCCACGCTGCCGCCACCACCACCAAATGTTTTTTAATATGTTTTAAAAAAAAAAAAGAAAAAAATGAAGCAAATCTCAAATGGAGGGAGAACAAGATTGTTTCAGTAAGTGCTATTCAATGCTGCTTTTTCAATTTGCATAAAAACTAATCCTGAATTCCTCTATTGGCTTCCTTCATCAGTAATTCAACAGCCGCCCTTGTAATTGTCAGTACAGTTAAACTGACCTATTTCCAGCTTGTCAATGACACAAAAAACAAATCTTTGCATTTAAGTGATGTTGGAGGGCATTAGCTGTTTTTATTGTATATTTTCATTGTAAAGGTAAGTCAAGAAGCTGTGAATTTTGTTTAATTTTCTTCCTCACGGCCTCCTTTTTGTAATAGTCACCACAGTCGTGCTGCTGCATTGCCGTAGGGACCTATGGCATCCTGTAGAAGACTCCTCAATATGCACTCCCACCCTCTGCTACATTTCTACATGTAGCCATTCAGAGCACCATGCACACATTCAGAAAAAGGGGCACGGAGCCACCATCAATCCCTGCTGTGGAGGAACATGGCTTTTGCTCTGTCCTCTCACACACTGGGTTCTGAACAGATTCATGTAAGAATTGAAGTGCAGAGTGGAAGCCTACATCTTGAGACTTCTACAGATCTCCATAGGTCCTGCAGGAGTCTCCTCAACATGTGTTCTTTTGCTCTGTGCTACAACTCTGCGAAGCTGTGATGTCTGCTTTTAAAGTGGTATTAAGTTCAAGTTCAGCTTTAGCAATTTTTATTTTTGTCTATCGGACTGGTGGAAACAGAAGTATTATTTCAAACTGTTTGATGGATTGCAGATCTGCACTTCAGCTGGGACTAGGATTTATATTGGGTATTGCATGACTGGCTACCAGTAAATTGTACATATCCCAGACAATACACCGTAAGAACTAACAATTGGTGAGTAAGCTTAAAAGTAAATTTCTCACTAGCCAAGTTTTTTTACAGCTCTACCACTGACTTGGGTTGGGTAGAAGTAATTGTGGTGATGAAATTTGCAACGTCACCTATTGGAGAGATTTTCTTACAGGCTAGTGTTGGAGAAAAGGATCTCCACTGTACCAATGTCTCCAAGGGAAGACAATCCTTAGCAGCAGGGAAGGAGTCGGCCCAGGGAAAGGCCTAAAGGCAGCTACCAACCTATTTAAGCTATACTCTTACACACCCTGTGCCAGATAAGGGTAGAGGGTGGTCAGTGGAGAACCCAACTAGCTTCTCCTCTGGGGCTGCTGTGCTAAATTGTCATTTTTCTAGATTCCCTTGCCCATGGAATACCCTCAGTAAAGCTGGGTGAAGAGGGGCGTTCATCTGGGGTCTGAGGAGGTACACCAGAGAGCTAGAATGTTCTTAAGCCTCCATGCATACTGGGCATTTTACTAACGCTGGTAACGTTGGCTGTGTAAAGGCACGTTAAAAAATGAGTTTTGTATTAGAGGTTTGCATTTTTTTCCCCTTTTTTCATTTTTCAGGACAGCACCTTGAGACCTCGGCTCCTCCCCACCTGAGGAAATGCCTATATCCAAAATAAAGCCTCTGACACTCCCCTCCAACCTCAGATTTGGTGTTTCTTCCGGTAGGGAGACATCTGTGGAGGCCTGTCCAGGTGCTGTCAGGGGGCCGTGTGGTGTGTGTGTGGGTTTTTTTTTCCTTTAAATCTGAGAATTTGGCATTGCCCCAGGCCATGCCCTGCTCCCCCTTGCGGCAGGTACTTCCTTCAACTAGTAGAGGGACAAAGTCAGGAGGCTGCAGAGTGCGAGCCATCCCTGGGCTCCCAGTCCGAGGAGGATTCCGAAGGGGAGGGCCCCTCACATGACCCCAGAGGTTCCTCCTAGGTAGAAGTTGTCCCTGGAGGAGGTTGACTACTTGTTGGGGGCAATCTATGCCACTCTGGACATTAAAGAAGATAAAAAGCCCCTATCGTTGCACGACCAGATGTATCTGGGCATGGAAGAGCAAAAACATAGGGGTTTTTCCCATCCATGAGGTATTAGTAGATACAATTAAAAAGGAATGGCAGGATCCTGAAAGGAAGCCTTTCTTTGGTAGATCCCTTAAACATAGGTTCCCATTTGATGAGGACCCGTCGGCTTTGTGGAATAAGAATCCCAAGTTGGATGCTGCATTTTCCCAAATAGCTAGGAAGATGGACTTGGCCTTTGAGGCTATGGGGGTTCTACCGGACATTATGGACAGGAGGGCAGATTCCCTCCTTAAAAGTCCTGGGACTCTACTTTGTCCAATTTAAAGCCTGTCATGGCCACTATGGTAGTGGCCAGAAATATTGAATACTGCGCTCATTGTGGCTGATTCTCCTAAGGATAAGATCCTGGCTTCTTTTCAGATGTTACTGCAAGGGGTGGGCAACATTGCAGACGCTTCTGCGGAGTCAGTGAGAATGTCAGCTAGGTCTGCGGCCCTTACCAATTCGGCCTGTAGGTCCCTCTGGCTCAAGACATTGCAGGGAGACATTGCCTCTAAAATCAAGTTATGTGGCATTCCATTTACAGGGGATCTCCTGTTTGGCCCAGGGCTAGAGCTGGTGCTAGATCGCACGGCGGATAGGAAAAAATGCTTTTCCCTTAAGCGAAAGCTGCAGGGGCGGGGAGGAAGACGTTTCGTCCCCAAAAGAGGACCTTAGGCCAGAGGTTCAGAAGAGGCCCTGGGGGCAGAGAGGTAGGAGGAGCGATTTATTTATTTCCCCCCCCCCCCCCCCCCATATCGTCCTGCGCAGCCCCAGAAGCCGCAATGACTCTTTCCCTGGTGGGAGGAAGATTGGCGATCTTCCTCCCACAGTGGGAAGCAGAGATCTCCAGACCCTTTGTACTAGGCATCGTGAGAAAGGGGTACCGCCTGGCGTTCTCAAAGCCATCACCACGCAGGTTGGTGGTAACGAACCTGCCAAAGTGTGCGCAAAAGGCATCAGCTTTGCTCGCTTCACTACAGGAGTTAGAGGAGCAGAATGTGGAGGTAAAAGTCCCCGATGCAGAGGTAGGTGGGGGGGTTATACTCGCATGTTTTTGTCATTGGAAAGCCATCAGGTGCTTACAGGTTAATTCTAAACTTGAAGCCCCTGAACAAAACTATCAGGTACAAGAGGTTTCGGATGGACTCAATTTTTTTACGGTCAGATCCCTGCTTCCTTCGGGCTCATTTCTAGCCTCGATAGATTTAAAGGATGCTTATCTGCACGCACCCATCGTGGAAACGTGCCAAAAGTTTTTCAGGCTAGCAGTACAGATCCGGGCGGGGGACACTTCACCTGCAGTTTCGAGCCGGGCTTTTTGGACTCTCCTCCTCTCCAAGGATCTTCACGAAGGTTATGTCCGAGGCTCTGGTTCCACTTCGTGTGAAGGGGATTTCAACTGTGGCCTACCTGGACGACCTCCTTTTTGTTCTCTAGGTCGAAGGAGCAGTTATCGCAGGACATAGCCGTGGTGAAGAAACATTTGGAGGGTTTGGGCTGGCTGTTAAACCTGGCCAAGTCAAGTTTGGTTCCGGCCCAGAGGATGGTATATCTGGGCTATATTCTAGATTCTACCTGTCAGAAAACTTTTCTAACTCCAAAGAAGCTCTATAAGTTGGACGGAGGAATCTGGCAGTTACTAGAGAGCCAGGGGGTATCTTTGAGGTTGGTCATGTCAATGTTGGGTCTGCTGACCTTGTCCATTCTGGCGGTACAATGGACGGGGTTACATCTACGGCCCCTCCAGCTGTTCATTTTGAACGTATGGGATCAGCAGCAGACGTCTTGGGTGCGGATACCCTCCAGGGTAAAGCGATCCCTTTGGTGGTGGAGGAAGGCAGCCAGTTTGACCCAGGGGTTACTTTGGAACTTTCTGGTGGTCAGGGAGATCACAAAGAACGTGAGTGCCCAGGGGTGGGGAGCGCACCTGGGGGAATCTGTGGCGCAGGGCTCTTGGTCTCAGGAGAGGAAGGAGTCCTCAAACTGGAAGGAACTCAGGGCGGTCTGGAGGGCCCTTCTTTCCTTCCAGGATTTGATTCAGGACAGACACGTTTACCTCCTTTCGGACAATTCGACCGTGGTAGCCTATGTGAACAGGCAGGTAGGATGGCGAAGCAGGTCCCTATGGGTTCTGACAGTGGTGCTGCTGTCATGGGCAGAGGAAACTCTAGCCTCCTTATCTGCCATCTACCTGAAGGGGGGAGATGAATCGGGTAGCTGATTTTTCTTAGCAGGAGGCAGCTGAGAGAATCAGATTGGGTTCTTAATGGGGTGATCTATCAAACCATTGTAAGGGAGTGGGGGTCTCCAGCCATAGACCTGTTTGCGTCAGGTCAGAACAAAAAAGTCCCAGTGTTCTTTCTAAATAGGTGGGACAGGGCGCAGGCAGTGGATGCTCTGGTGCAGCAGTGGGATTTTCCCCTATGTTTTGCCTTCTCTTTCCCCCCCCCCCCCCCCCCCCACGTTGCCTTGCTGTCCGCTCGGTTCTGATTTTTCTGAATACTGCTGACTTCTCTGATTTTGTTAGATCCATATTGGCCCCGATGAGCGTGGTTCTCAAAGCTGGTGACCTTAGCAATTTGTCCACCTTGGGTATTACCGTTTCAGGACTTGCTATCACAGGGCCCAGTCTTGTGTCCCAGGGTGGAAAAATGGAATTTGGCGGTGTGGTTTCTGAGGAACAGCTCTTGCTAGCAAAGGGGCTCTCGGGTAGGGTGGTGGCCACGCTCCTAGATAGCAGAAAGGAGACCCGGGCAATCTATTTGGAGGTCTGGAAATGCTTCAGTAGTTGGTGTTCCCAGGCCTCGATGGCCGTTTATAGCCTGGTGTCGGTCCTAGAATTTCTGCAGCCTGGGGCCGATATTAAAGGGTTAGCAGTCAGTACACTTAAGAGCCAAATATCGGCTCTAAGTGTGTGTGTGTGTTTGTGTTTTTTTTGTTTTCCCCCCCCCCCCCCCCCCCCAACAGTGTTACATCCAGGACGAACCTGGCCTTTGTACCCAAAGTGGCCTTGAGTTTTCACAGAGGTCAAGACATTATTTTGCCTTAGTTTTGAGCTAATCCTTCGTGTGACCAGGAGGTAAAGTTTCACACGTTGGATGTGAGGAGGTGTGTGCTCTTTTATTTGGATAGTACGAAGGAGTTTCGTAAATCAGATTCATTTTTGTTTCGTTTTTCTGGGGTAAGGAAGGGACAGAGCTTCCAGATGCACGTTAGCTAGGTGGTTAAGATTGGCAATCGGGCAGGTGTATGGGGCCGAGGACCTAGAGATTCCAGAAGGCATCATGGCGCATTCTACTCATGCCATGGCGGCCACACAAGCTGAATATGCAGGGGCTTCCCCAGGGCAGATCTGTACAGCAGCGACTTGGTCCAGTTATGGTAACTTTTTGTCAGATGTTACAGACTCGACCTGGGCTCGGTGCAGGAGCAAGCCTTTGAACATGAGGTTCTTCAAGCAGCAGTCCCGCCCTAGGGGTGAGAGCTCGCTTATCCTCTCAAGGTGCTGTCCTGAAAGGGAAAAAGCAAAGTTACATTTACAGAATGTCTTTTCCAGTAGTCTTTTGGGACAGCACCGGTTGCTCACCCTCTGTTGTATAATGCTTAAGTGATACTTTTTATTGTGTTTTGGTGTCTTATGTTGTGTCTCCCCAGGTGACCAGAGGTGCTTAACCCTTTGAGGACCAAGGGACGTATTTGTCCCATGTTTGTAATTGCGTGTATTATCTGATTAAGAACTTAAAACCCTTTTTTTTTTTTTTTTTTTTTTTTTTTTTTCCAAAAGTCCAAAAACGCTGGTTTGCTGTGTTTTTCAGTGTTAGCGTTTTTACAGCTTAGAAACCCACTAGTCCTGGGGTTTTTTTGCCAGTCAAAAAACATCACTGCCAAAAAATGTTGATTACAGTCTGTGTGCATGGACACATAGAATAACAGGCTGAGGATTTTACTGGCTGTAGGGAAAAAAGTCAAAATCCAAAAACTGCCACTGTAAAAACATGAGGACTAAAGGAGAGACTATTTTTGTCCACATCTGTACATAGTTGCTATGGAGTTTTTTTTTTTTTTTTTCCTTAAGTTTGCAGTTTCCTTGGGCATCCCATATACTTTTCAAGCCAATCCATGTTCTAAACCTGTTTAACCACTTTCCTACTGGGCACTTTCACCCCCTTCCTACCCAGGCCAATTTTCAACTTTCAGTGCTGTCACACTTTGACAATTGTGCAGTCATGCAACACTGTACCTGTGTGACATTTTTTTTTTTTTTTTTTTGACAGCTTTCTTTTGGTAGTATTTAATCACCTCTGGGGTTTTTATTTTTTGCTAAACAAACCAAAAACAACTGAATGTTTGAAAACTTTTTTTTTTTTCTTCTTTATAAAATTTTGTAAATAAGTGATATTTGTTCTTCACTGGTGTGTGCTAATGAGGCTGCAGTGATGGGCACTGATAGGCTGTACTGGTAGGTGGCACTGATGGGCATTGCCAGGTGTCACTGATGGGAACTGATAGGTGGCACTGGGCGCCGCTGACTGGCAGCATTGATGGGTGGCACTGAAAGGTAGCTCAGATGGGCACTATGTGGCATTGATATGGCACTGATGAGCACTGGCAGGTGGCATAGATGGAAACTGACAGCTGGCACTGCTGGGGCTAAACTGATCATCAGGGCACACTGATCATTAGTACCCTGATGATCCATGTACATGTCCCCTCTGAGGAATGCCAATTGCCGGCTCTCCTCTCCTCTGTCAGCGTGACAGCTCGTGAGGAGAGAAATGCTGATAACCGCCATTTCCTTATTTACATCCGATTAGCTGTGATTGGACACAGCTGATCACATGACCAAGCCGACGTCTTCGGCTCTTTCAGTTGATCGGTGATCCACTGTGTCCAAAGGACACAGTGCAGCATCAATTGCCGCGCTCCCGGAGCCGCGCACATGTGGTTAGAGTGGGAGGAAGTCATATGACATCCTCCCAGAACGAGAGAACCACCTTGTGCACGTCATTACCTTTTTTATATTAGAAATTCTGAAGGGCCCTCTGCACACTGGTATATACCCTTTCAAGCAGACTCTGCAATAAATAGGGTAGTTAGTTCACACATTGCAATATATGTTTAAGCCGGCCAACTGCGCCAAAGTAATCCCTCTCTGGTCAGTCCTACTCTGCCTAAGCAAATGCTACTGTGGACTCAATGCCAACATAGGGGAAAAGACAAAGTGGGGGAGAGCTACCAGGTTCAGGTCTGGCTACTGACCCCAACAACAAACAAGATATACCTGTACTCAAATCCTAACAGCTAGTGCTTGCATTTATCCATCAGGTGCTAAAGCGGTGCAACCACATATTAACACTAGAAATTCTGAAGGGCCCTCTGCACACTGGTATACCCTTTCAAGCAGAAAAGGGTATATATCAGTGTGCAGAGGGCCCTTTATAATTTCTAGTGTTAATATGTGGTTGCACCCCTTTAGCACCTGATGGATAAATGCAAGCACTAGCTGTTAGGCTTTGAGCACAGGTATATCTTGTTTATCATTTCCTTTTATAAGGCAGGTGGGAGGCGGTTAATAAAATCACAAAACTGCACTCTTGAGTTAGTAAAACAGCCCTTGAGCTTAAACTGTGGAAGGAAATGTGTGTTGGCTGCCTGTGCAGAGCATTAGTGGGATCCAAAACTCAGCGACTCCTAAGGGGGTACATAATAGTATAGTCCTCAGCAGTATCAAAGTGAGGGTTGTTTTCTCTTCTGCATTTGTGAGGACACTTGTTACTAAAGTAGTTTGATCATATCAAGACTTATGAAATATGATTGGATTCTGGTCTGGCATTGAGAAATACCCAGACAGGAATGCAGATTGGATTTCTGTTTCTGCTAAGGTATTTCCAACCTGCAATCAGTTCTCTGTTACTGGAGAATTGTGATGACTAGTAGGACTCTTAGATTAGGAAATAATGAATTTTTAATTGTTTGGGTCACATAAGAGACACTGTAAACAGGAATGCTTTAATGACTAGTTTTAATATGGGTTCATTAAAGGTGTCAGATTTTTCGATTCTGTAAGTCTTGTTCATAGATTAGGTTTCTCTGCTCACAATACTCTACTCCCTGCTCTCCCCAGCCACTGGGTGCTGGCTCTGAGGTCATGCTGGGCGCTCAATTATCCCTTCTCAACAAAAAAAAAGAAGGTGCTCTCCATAGAAGCCTGATGTAAGCATTTATCAGAATTATCTGGTATAAAGGCTGCTTTGCCCACTATCACATTGAACTTTGTTAGCAGCTTAATCATAGATAAGAAAAGAATCTTATGCGGTGCCTCGGAGAAAAAAAAACAACTAAAATACAGCTGCAGAGACCAAAAGTGTTCCACCACTAAAAAAATCAAAACCAATAAATGGTGTTGCTCTATATGTCCAACATAAAGTGCAAGATATTCTATGGATCAATACTTGAGTATGAAAATTTTAAATAATCCTCCATGTACATCACAATTTTACGAAATAAACAACATATATGCTAAAATAAATATCTCTCAGATTAATTAAGTAAAACACCCAACAGGGCCAATTTGCTAAATGGTGCTACACCCACACATTAAGTATATGTTCAATATAAAATAATAAAGCTACTCAGGCGTAAGATAAATTTAGTGAAAAGGAAGTGGGCACAATATTAAAAGATTTTGGCAGTAAATACCCAGCCGACCATAACACCCAACTGAGCATATAGTACAATTCATGTACAAACTGATTATTATAGGACAAAAAAGAATATTTCATGTAAAAAGTGAAACTTAACAGTGATACAATCATTAAATATTTAAATGACAGTCCTCAGTGATAATTAAAAAGTTCCCGTTAGTAAACTACTGTGTCCACCATCACCCAGCATGCATGCTCAGCTCCAGGCATTGACCTATGAGTAACAGGTCAGAAAATGCTCAGATCCATATTCAAAATTCCTCCACATGTCAGGGCTGATGGAATTCCACTCCAACCAATCTCTTGGGGTGTGCTCAGAAAGAAGGGGGCTTCTCATGGTACAACCAGTTTTATTAAATTGTATTATAGCATAAAAACGGCACTCACATATATCAGAAGGGCAAAACACTCTTAAAGCAAATCAGGGAATATCAAAGATGGTGGTGGCCATCACTGTACCAGAAATGACACCACCACGCTTCCATTCAACGTGTTACGTCACATATCACATGACTTCTTCAAGGCTACTTAATCAGCTTGGCTTAATCAGTGTCTATTCATGATGGCCATTTAGCTGTTTTTGACAGGTTCATTGACAGCTGTGTAGTTTCTGTTAATCAAGATTTATATAAACCTTGCCCTGGCTCAAGCAGTCTCAAGGGAATTTCTAATACCTTTTGCATGTGAAACCTGTTCCTCTGCTAAACCTTAGTGTTACATTTTGTCCACTCTGTTAAGGTTTGTGAAACAAGCAAGTGCTGCTAAAACTAGGTGCATTAACAATCCTGCGCCTGCCTTCCTATCTGTCCAATCTTTTCAAGGAAGGAGCATCGTCCACCAAGCTAACTGGCCTTGTTTTATCATGAGACTAGAGTAATTACCACAGTTGGTAATGCCCAATTTTTAGTAAATTCTTCCACAAAATGGCAACATAATGTAAAAAATTTTCGTGCTCCAATAGTTGGATGAGGTTTTTAATAGTTTGAGTGGCGGTGACACTCCAGCTGGTGCTGCGTATGGCTGCCATGCATATAGAATGAACAGTAGACCACAAGACTATGACCAGGCCAAATGGGTATACTTTAGGAATTCACAAGCCAGCAGAGTTGGCATTTGTAGCCTTTGGGAGCTCTGTGTCAATATGGTGGGCAACTCTGAGTTGGAAATGATCAGTATTGGGCTGCTTTTACACTGATCTGTAGCAAAAAACGCTTGTGTTTTTGCCACATTTTTAGGTGCGCTTTACACACACGTGCCTCAAAAATGCAGTGCAAGTGTGCTTTTGATGCATTTTTGCCATGTTTTCCACGCATTTCTGTTTTGGTGTGTGTGTGCGTGCGTGACTGTGTGTGCTTGGGTTTTTTTTTTTTGTTTTGTTTTTTTTTTATACCACACGAAAAGTGCAGCAAGTAGGATTTTACTGCAGCGGACCTGCAACGGATCAGTGTAAATAGTTACATAGGCTTACGTGTTTTTCTTCTGTGGGTTTTTTTTTTTTTTTTTTAACACAAAAGCAGAAGAAAAACGGGTCAGTGTGAAAGCAGCCTTAAACTATTACTAACAATATAACAACAAAGCCTTACTTAGTTCACACCTCTGACCTAAATTTCTTCATCGCTCTCTGTGATTGTTGGCTTTCTTCCATTATGCATTTCATATTTTATCATACTGTTGATGGCACATTCCAGAGAGCGTCGTCACATTCCCGAAAGGCTAAGCTCTAACCAGCAGGGCCCTCTGTCTCCTCTTGTACCAAATTTGTATTGTAACTGTAATTCATTTTGTAAAGCAGTATGCAAACTGTTGGCGCTATATAAATCCTGTATAATAATAAGCTAAATAAATTTAATGGTATAGGCAGAAAAGTTAAAGTTTAGATCTCCTCCTCCAAAACTACAACCAGCCTCCCACCCCCCCCCTTTTTTTTTTTTTTTTTAATTCTTTCCACAACAGCAGCATTAAACTATTACTAGCAATATGACAACAAAGCAAAGCCTTACTTAACTCACACCTCTGACCTAAATTTCCTCATCGCTCTGATTTTTTTTTTTTTTTTTGCCTGTCTTTCAATATGCATTTCATATGCCAAATTACTGACTTTGCTTCCTTCAGTATGTATCTTCTGTGCCATATTTTATTATAATGTTGATGGCATATTCCAGAAAGAGTCATCACATTCCCGACAGTCTAAGCTAATTTAATTTCATGGTATAGGCAGAAATGTTAAAGTTTAGATCCTCCCTCCAAAACACACACTTCTTTTTTTTTTTTTCTTTTTTTTTTTTGGGGGGGGGGGGTGCAATGGGGAAGCATTAAAACTTTTTGTCAGGTTTTAGTGCTGTTTGCATTTAAGTGATGTTTTCCCTTAATTCCTGCATGATCACCTATACAGAGTGTGAGCATAATCTCCCCAACAAGGAAGCAAATATCAATTTATGTAACCATTTTTCCTACATCTCCTAGAAATGCAAATGGTTCCTTAGTCTGTGCCCCAGCCTTGGCAGTAGGGCCCTTCACCCTCCTTTCTTTTATTTTTAATATTATTTCAAAAGGGATTTTAAAGCATCCCAAATGGACAGGAACGCTCAACACTATTCTACAAGAAGGAACAGAGGCAGAACATATGGTAGGGGTTTAGCTACATGAGATAAACGAGGTTTCTTTGGGTTATTTAAATTATCCCCAACTAGGCTGTATAGTATACAGTCATAAAACCCTTTTACTGCCAAATAAGCATTTTTTTCTCATTTATGGATGTCCAAACAATTGGAGTTGTAACAAATCCATCCTTCTAAAGATGGGCTCCTCCACATATTAGTTTTGAGGTGATATCAATTTTAATTTTTCATTTCTCTTAAAATACTGACTATTTGTGTAATTAAATGCCACTTTTGATTGTGCAGGCCTTTAAAGACACTGTCACTTTACCCACTGATACTCTCCAGGGCTCTCCCACCGCTCCTTAGTTGCCACCAAAAAACCCAATGTTTCTAGGTATGGGGGAGAATGTGAACTCCCATGATGAAGTCCCCAGGCCTAGCTGCCAATTGCTGGACCCAATGCCCTAGTGACAAGCGGCCCCTCACCATGATAAAAAGAGGGTGATGCCACTGCTCCCCCTAGGGCAGGGGGTCTCCAAACCTTCAAAACAAGGGGCCAGTTTACTGTCCTTCAAACTTTAGGGGGTGGTTATTGAGAGTAGAAAAGTTCCCCACATCAGGGGAAAAAAAGCAATAACCCATCTTTGATGTCAGTGGGAGGAATTGTGCCCCTTCACTAGTCATTTGGGGGGGTGTTAATGCCCCATTGTTGGTATCAGTGAATGAAATAGTGCTGTAAGGGGCAGATAAAATCCGACCAAAGGGCTGCATCTGGCCCCTGTGCTGCAGTTTGGAGACCAGTGCTCTAGGGTTCAAAATCATCTGACACCAAGTAGTTTGATATCAACTGCAATGGTGAAAAGAAAAGAGGAGGTTTACTGGAGGGGTGAGTATTGATGGGTCAGGAGCTACACTTTAAATACATACTGTTATTTGTTTCTTGATTAAACAACTGTCTGTGGTTTTGTTCACTGGCCTCTACAACACTACAGGACACCGTAGTGATATACAGGCCAGAAGATGAAACTGCAGAGCTTGGAGGGAGACCAGACATCTGACACTATCAGAAGTGTTTCCTTGGAAAATCATAGAAAATGTATCCTCACAGCGCTGTCTACAATTTATCATTCATAAATACAAATAATACATTTGCAATTAAAACTTGAAAAAGTCTTCATAAAAAAGTGCTCAATGCTGTAAACATGCAAATATCTCATAGTGCTCTGAGCTTAGATATAAATATAGTATGTGCAAATCAACCATTATAATTTTATGCAAATCTGCTACTTCCTCTTTACATCATCCACTGTGCAGTGGCCCCCTTGGGTGTTCCCACACTCACCGAAGCAAGTTAACTCCCTGTTATATAGCTAGAGAAATCATGCATGCTTAAAAATAGGACAGATGGACTTAGAAGATGTCTCCCATTTAAGGTTCTTCACTCCTCTTCACCTTTTTGCCCCTTTTTAAGTCGCTTCTTAAGAGTTACTTTGGTCAAACTGTACCTCTCCACATGGGATTCAACATTCACAGGAGGATGGTAGGGACAGGTGCCTTGGATCTTGGGGCACCAATGCAGTGCTGGATTAGCAGCAGTGCTGACACTAGGTTTGGGGTCAACTGTAGCGATAAAACATAGTGTCACCCCCCCCCTCCTGGGGGAGTGACATCATGTTGTCCTGCCGCTGTGGAGTGACAGCAGGACAGAGCAGTAGACACTTGGCAGGCTAAAGCATTGGGTTTTCTCCTGTCTAGATTGCCACAGATCCTTGCAGAGCCCTGGGCAGGGTAGTTTTGGGCCAGCACTGCACAGTTACAGTGCGCACCCTAAACTGGCTCCTGTAAATGTTACGGTTGGTGCCCGGTGCTCCAATCTGTACACTGTCACAGATGGGGGTGACACCATCATGGTCAGATATCACTTCCTACTTGATGGTGTCACTGTTACCCCTCTGGCAGGTGTCACCGAGGTGTGGTCCGTACCCCCATAGTGATGCCACTGATTAGCATTCCCCCAAATCAGATCTGGCAGCAGCAAGGGACCTGAATAAGGAACTTTAGATGAGAATTGCTGGCTTCACCAGATAAGACTGTCAGCATAGGTAATAGGAAGGGTTGGGTTTGGTAGAAAAGAAATCGGATGAATTTCGATCCATGTATGACTGTACCTGTTCATGAGAAGTCAATCTATTGAGTGAATGCTCCCAAACCGGACTGCTGAAAAATGTCAGATTGATCAGTGCTGCAGCAATGATCTGTGTATTCTGATGGTGGGGAGGTGGAGTAATTTCCTCCCTAAGAGAATACAGTGACTCAGTGGGAAGGATTCCCATATCCACACCAAATGTGTGGATGGGGAAATCTATTGTTTTTTGTTTTTTTAACCCTATAAAGAGAGCTTAAAGGATTTTTCAGAGGAAAGATAGCAGGGAGGAGCCTACAGGAGAACAGTCAACCAGTGGAGCATTGAAGAGGGCCATCTCCAGTGGAGCAAAGGATCAGGTAAGTAAAGAGATTACTGTATTTAAGACCTCGTTCACACCATACATGTAGAAAAACTGATGGAAACTGACATGCAGATTTCACTTGCAGAGCCATCAGTTTACATCAGTTTTCATTGCGCACTGCAATGAGCTTTATACACATTGCAAATTCCTGCGCAGAACAAAATCTGCACGTGATACTAGTGCTGTGGTGTGAACAGGGCACATAGAGAACAACTGATTTTGTTGTGCCCTTTCAGAACACGTACAGAAAAACTGACTGCTCTGCACCATGGTGTGAATGAGCCCTTACTGTTCCGCTAGACCAGTGTTTCTCAACCTTTTTCCAATCCAGACACCCTTTAAAATTGTGCACAATCTTGAGACACCCCATTCTAAAATATAAAACCGAATTAAAAAAACGAAACTAGTAGTGCAGGCTCCACACATGTAGGACACCCAGCATTAAAGGAGATTTGTGTTTGGGTGTCTAACTGGTATTCCATCATTTCTTCTTCTTTATTCCCCCCATTGCTATTGGGGGAGGGGTGGGGGTGTCAAACAAAGATGCTGTGCAGGTGCCCAATTTCCTCATTATCAACCATTGATGTCAGCGGTTGTTAGGATTATGGTGGCTGGAATGCACAGCATCCAAGGCAATAATGTTGCACAATGGAAGCTGCGGCTTTGTGTAACAAAAAAAGCAGGCCTGATCTACCCATTGACTTGTACACACATTTTGGGCAATTTGGGGCAATTTTTAGGCATTTTGCCAAGGCACCTGTCAGGGATTCCAGGGCTCGCCACGGCGTACGGGTCTGCGCATGTGCAGATTGCCTAGGCGCACCAATGTGCAGGCACTAGGACCTGGGCGTCCGCGGCAGCAATTGTGGCCGCGCATGCGCACGCGGGCGCCTGGCACCAATGACGGCGCAGGGCGCGCTATTTAAACCAGCCATGTAATAATCGGGTTGCCGTAAGGTCTAGATCCCTGTGCATCTGTTCCTGAGAGAAGTTACCTTGTTGCCGACCCTGCCTGATCCTGATTCCTGTTGACCATCTCCTGCTCTGACTCCCGGCTCGTCTCTGACTATTCTCCTGCCTACTCCTATGCTGTTTGACCTCCTGTTGCTGAACCGCGGCTCATGACCCATTTACTCTTTGCCTGCTGCTCTGTACTGATCTGCCTCCACAGTTACCGACCCGGCTTGTCTGACCACGCAATATTTCATACTGTCGTCCATCACGGACGGATCCAGTCACTACTGTCCGAACCTGCCAGCCCCTTCACATCAGGCTCTCCTCCGGTACATACCCTCAGCGGACCCCTCTACCACAGTTAGGTGCACTCAGGGGCCGCAACCTGGTCTCAGTCCTGCACCAAGTCCATCCCCACCATCAGGGGCTCTGGTGAAAAGGCAGACTGGGGCTTAGACTCCGCACCCTAGGGAATCCCGTTCTGTGGGTCACTAGAGATCCCACCGGGCGGTGCCTGACAGCACCCCTGAAGAACCCAGAAGGAAACCTGGTTAAAAGGCAGCGCTGGACAGACACAAGTATATCACTCTTGCAGTTTGAGGGCACAGCCTCGCTGCATGGGAGCAGTTTTAGTTTGCAAAAGCAGAACATGCAGTACTCCTGCCAACCATTTATTTTTGTGCTGACCCCTGTTACAGTAAAATGGAAAATTGTATCAAATACTAACAGTAATTTTTCTCTCCTTGTGCCAATCTGCCATACTACTTCATGTATGCAGTAGAGTTGGTGCCAGGAAAGTAAGTTCTAATTTTAAGTTTTTGGTTCCTAAAAAAAAAAACAATAAAAAAGGAAAAGCTCTAGTCTGCAGCAGATTACATTTTACACACCCTTGCATGTTGTGCAGCTTTCCCCCCATATTTTAACCGTCTCTGAGATTTTCTACTTTAAAAAAAGAAGGGTGGAAAAAGGGCACATTACCATCCTTGGTCTTTTTTCTTTTCTCTCCACTGGCCTGTGGGATGAGTCAGGTGGACCTAGCACATCACTGTAGTAGCCCAACTCTGAAAAACTAGAAAATCATCTCATGCAGTTGGGCTGTGCCCTCACTGTAGGGGTAACTGCTTGTTTAGGTCTAACAGACTAAAGTAGATTTACTTACCTGATCCTCCTGATGCCATCAAGACCAATCCAGAGTCCATAACCTTGCATTGGACAAGATGACACCAAGGGACAGTCCACCGACAGTGTGTTGGGGAGTGCCATCTGCTTAATCCGTGCAGTCTCACTGCAAGGGATCATTTTCTACTTTCATCTTTTGAGCTTTGACATTTTTGCCGCAAGGTCCATACGTCGTACTGACCTGACAGCAGGGGGTTTATACACAATAAGGTGGCTACAGCCAACAGGATTGTGTATAAAACTGACAGGCAGATTCCTGTCAGGTGGAAGCAGCTGCCCAATTGCTTCCACAACTCCCAGTACCGCGTGCTTCCACCATGTATCTGGACCTCACTTGCCTGTCTGCAGGCCCAGGGAGTGCCATGTTGGGTGGAGGGGAGAGAGGAGAGTGGACAATGCCTATGTGTGAAAATACTGAGATATGTTACATATCGCCACGCATACTGAAGTGAGAGAAATAATTCTAGAACAAGACCTCCTCCATAACAAAAAAATTGATCTATAGGGGCTTTTAAAGCGTCTCCTATAGAAAATATAGGGTACTACAGTTTGTTGACATTTCATAGGTGCACACAAATTTAAGGTTTGACATGTTGGGTATCTGTTTACGTGGCACAACCTTGTCTTTTATATTTTACCAAAAATTTGGGTAATTTATTGCTTTTTGTTTGCCCTAAAATTAGTGGGTTTCTTTTTTTTTTTTTTCTTAAATGAAATGTTGCGTTTCCTAGACTTTTGCGGTGCCATAAAAAGTTACAACTACCACTATTTTATTCTCTAGGGTGTCTGCTTTCAGAAATTTATATAATGTTTGGGGGTTTTGTGTAATCTTCATGCCTAAAATGATTGTTTTAACCCTTTTGTTGCCAGAGCTATTTTTTTTTTTTTGGGGGGGGGGGGGTTTTGCACACGTTTAAAAGACATCATACCAATCTAAAACACTCGTACAGTTTGTCTAAAGGTGAACATTTGAAAAGCGAAAACCAGATGCTGTGTGTTTGCCATCCATGTTTGCCATCCAGACCACACCGCACAGCATAAAACACCAGTCTATAAGTGGATATTACAGCACATATTATGACATTTCACAATAAGGAATGCAATCATCTAGAGTTGGTTCTGGCCGCCTCAGTGGATTACTTTAAAAAAGGCTTGATACACAGACTATAATTGGATACTAACATTTATAGGTAAAGTTGATCCAGGGAATATCCGATTGCCTCTCAGGGGATCAGGAAGGAATTTTGTTTCCCTGCAGGAGCAAATTGGATCATGCTTTGCTGGGGTTTTTTTTGCCTTCCTCTGGATCAACTGTGGGTATAGGATTATAACTTTTTTTTTAATTGTTGAACTGGATGGACTTTTGTCTTTTTTCAGCTAGACTAACTAAGTAACTATGTAACCATTGGGCTCTACTCGCTGAGCAATGACACTTACAGTACATTGTTAGCTGCAGTTTTTGAGTCCTAGGATTCAGTGTGCATAAGGGGTGGTCTCTGCAGTAATTCTTCCTCATCCAGATGAAGCTGACTCCATGGAGGTTGTGTGCATCACATAGGGCAGAGCAGCTGGGAATAACCCTTCACAAAGCATCTAGCACAGTCAGTGCTTCTTGACGGAGCACCTGCACACTAAGGTGAGGGGCTCTTGACTGGCTAGAAGCATGGCAGCTCTAGTTGGGGGGGGTTCCCCGTTTACGGTCTTAGGTGGGCTTGCTCAGTGTGGCACCTGTGGATGGGAGCACGTCCTCCTTGAACTTTGGCTCCCACATGAAAAGCTCCCACCCTCCCTCCAAGTTACATTGTTGATCAAGAAAAAAAAATTCATTAACCTCTCTTGTATTCTCTGTCACAGCTTTATCAACTCTACTTGTCAGAGTATCACCTTGCCAGCTACAAATGATCTGGCTAATAACCTCAATGGTTGGTGTAAAGACCGTGAACTGGAAAAAAAGGCGCTGTGGAAAATTGCTCTCAGACAAGCACCTTTAGTGAAGGTGCATCTTTATTGGGTGAGACAAAGTAGCAAATATAATAAAATTGACCAGCCTGAAGTGGACCGTGTGACTCCAATGGACGGCCCGTCCACTCTGAGGGGAGCTGAGATCAGAGAATGCTCCTGTTGACTTCAAATCGCGTGGTGTCAGCGTACCAGCAAACCAGCGTCCTAGACTTGACAAAGCGCAACTGCGCGAAACATGTCGTCTTGGTAACCCTACATATGCTCCCAGCTGAAGCCAACGCCGGACACTGCCTTCGCTTGCCATGTTGAGGCCACCCAAGACGCTGGTACGCTGACACCACGTGATTTGAAGTCGACAGGAGCATTCTCTGATCTCAGCTCCCCTCAGAGCGGATGGGCCGTCCATTGGAGTCACACTGTCCACTTCAGGCTGGTCAATTTTATTATATTTGCTACTTTGTCTCACCCAATAAAGATGCACCTTCACTAAGGTGCTTGTCTGAGAGCATTTTCCACAGCGCCTATTTTTTCCAGTTATCTTCATCATGCAAATGATTAACAAGGCAGCAGTGGTGAGCTCATGATTAACTGTTCACATGTTTCCACCTGGAGTGGCCTCTCTGCGCTCATTTGTAGGTGTAAAGACAGTGCCTGTCCTGAACTGCTGGTTAGGACAGGCGTCTAGGCTATGTTAATGTATTTGGTGTTCACAGCTTTGCTGTGATTGGCATGTTTATCTTCTGGAACCTTATGTTAATGTTGGAGTTATTATTGATAAATAAAGCTGTGGCCTTGCCCTTCCAATTTAACATCAGTTTCTGTGTTTTATTGATTATGAAGGTGCAAGGTTATTGGTTATGCCTATGCTTCTTAACAGTCATGTGGGAGACTTGGCATCTGCCAACAGGAGGTGTGTCTGCCACCTTTTAGGCTAGGTCCACACTTGGACGGGTCAGGAACCCATGCATAATTACATGCGTTCCTGACCCACAGGCACAACGTGCTGTTTTTTTTTAGCAGACACACAGGGGTGTCGTTAATTGTTAGTGACAACCCCATGCATTGGGAAAACATGGCACTTTTCAAGGTATGTGAAACTGCATGGTCCAGCTACATTTTTAAAAAGGGTCAGGAACATTTTCCCCATGTTTCCTGCAGGTTCAAATAAATGGACTGCTGTGACCACACAAATGGGGCAAGCAAAACCTGCAAAAGTGTGAACCTTGACTTAATGAAAGTTTGGAGGCTCACAGTTTTCCACCAAGCCTCAGGCAATATAAGGTGAGGAAGAAAGAAAGAGGTGCAACAGCAGTTCCTCTTTAAATTTCTCATTGTTGATTGAATAATCTCAACAACATTCGGCCTTTTTAATCACCATGGAAAATTATAGCTTGTTACATGCTTACATTAAAACAATGTCATATTATACACTTAGGTACACAGTATAATTAAAGTGTTTCTAGAGGTTTTGTCAGCATAGTTTAAGTTGATGTATCAACGATTCTGTACAAGCTGTTCCCTCTTAACATATTAATGTTATGTCCAATGGTCTTAATTATTTTTTTTTTCTTGTTTTTCACAAGCTTTCTTGGATGGTGGTAGGAATATTGAAGAAATATCTGATACTATAGATTGCTCTAGTGTAGATCCATTTCCAGGAAAAGAAAAATGGCAAGCACATGCTGAAACTCATCATTTTCACTCCAGTTCCCATATAAGACCACAGGCTACATGATCATCATCCTCCTGTTTCTTTTGCACAAATGCAAAATTCCCCAATGTTCATCTCACTATCCAGGTGAGACAAAATCCTGATATTTGTAGAAGCAATATACCATGCCACGGTGCCCTTTATTGTGCACTGTTTTCTAAAAGAAAAAAAAAAAAAACACTAAGCCATCTATCCACTATGTAGCCAAAATTATGTGGACATCCCTCCATATTATTGAGTTCCTGTGAAGGGTACAGGTAATGCCACAGGAAATAGACCCTTATGCAATTGTTCACTTTCAACCTTGTTAGGGCTCGTTCACACTAGGCTGTTTTGCCAACGCTTGCCAAACGCCCCAATAGCGTTTGGCAAGCGTTGGTCCGGTGTTTGCGGAGCGTTTTTAACGCTCGGCAAACGCTCCGCAAACGCCGCATGCGCGGTTTAGCGGCGGTTGCAAGGCGTTTGCCGAGCGTTAATAACGCCCCACAAACGCCTATAATGCATTTGAGTGGTGTTACCGCTCCGCAAACGCCCCGCAACCGCGTCGCAACCGCACCGCAAACGCCGGCTGGGCGTTTGCGGAGCGGCACCATAGACGAGAATAGGAGGCTTCAAAGCCTCCTGACTCGACCAGAGGCGTCCGTTTTGCCGCGACGCAAACGCTCCTGTTAGAACAGCACCATGTGCTGTAATGTGCAGAGTTGGCAGAGGCGTTTGGGAAGCGGTAAAAATGCTTCCCAAACGCCTCTCTGCCGCCTGCACACAAGGCTAGTGTGAACGTAGCCTTATACCAGTTTGGGGGAAGACCCTTTTCTGTTCCATCATAACTGTGCCACTGGGCACAAATGCAGCTCCATGAATTTATCCTATGACATAAATTGGAAAACCGATTTATGACTATTGTGCTCTACATCAGCATCTGACCTCATAAATGCTCTTTTGGCCAAATGGACACAAATTCCCACAGAAACAAAACCTTTTTTTTGGAGAAAGCCTTCCCATAAGAGTGAGTGTTTTTATAGCTGCAAAGTGGGACCAGCTCCACATGAATACCTATGGTTTTGCTTTTCCCTCAGCAAATAAAGTTCCCCTGTAACATTTTTTTAAGTTGAATAGTTCCTAGATACTTGTCCAAGTCAAAATAGGGGAAGATTCTAGCCAGACACATTCGCAGTATCACGTTTGAGTGGGATGACCCTTAAAGATGAGCAGATAATCATTGTGGCTTGTGGGAAATTTGACATCCAGAGAAAAAAAGTATGTCTGCTGCCCTTCAAAGAAAACTCAAAGGCACATAGTGAGGACCAGAGGCAGAAGCATATAAGACAGGAACAGGTGAGGCTAGAATTCTGCTTTAAAGTTTTCTTTATTTTTTTTTTTCTTTACTTAAAATCTCAGCAGCAATTGTCTGTTTGTTAATCATTCATTACAACCTAATTAAAGAAACTGCCTTATGTGATCTGGATTAGCCTTATCAAAATGCCATTCAATATGTACGGTATGTCCTCAGGACAATTATAGTTCTTTAGATGCTTACATTAAAACAATGGTACATCATAAACGTGGATGCACACTATAATTAAAGTTCTTATAGAGATTTTGTCAGCAAATATCCAGTCATTGTATCTACATCATCTTCCTCGTACGTTAGCATAAATACTGGTGAAGCACGACTGAAGAGTCACATCGAATCAGAGACTCCAGCTTCTTCCAAATCATATCCAACATGAAGCTTGTACTAAACGTACTACTGATACTCTCCATCTCTATCGCTACAGGTGAGAATATTCAGCTATCATGACTGGTAATGGGGGGAACCGAAAGATTTCATCTAAATTGATTTAGAGATATGGGGATGCCACAATTTTGATAAAGCATTATTAGTTTATTAGTTTAATTTATTAAGCAGCTTAGGCAAAATTTGCTTGAAAAAAATCCACTTTTATGCATTTTTTTTTTAAATTTATAACAGAGGTCTCTGAACTTTTTAAACAAAGGGCCAGTTTACTGTCCTTCATACTTTAAAGGGGCTGGGCAGTGGCTAGTAAGAGAAGAAAATACCCTAGCGGCAATAGGAGTAAACAATGCCTCAGGCTTCGTGTTCAGTGGGAGAAAAAAAATACATAGTGCCTGTGGTCATAGGAGATGAAATAGTGCTTTGTCACTGGTATTAGTTGGAAGAATAGTGTCCCATCATAGGTATCAATGAAAGGAATAGTGCCCCATCAGTGGTGTCAGTGAGAGGAATAGTGCCACATCATTGGTATCAGTGGAAGGAATAGTGCAGTATCATTGGTGTCAGGAAGAGGTATAGTGCTCCGTCATTGGTGTCAGTGGAAGGAATAGTGCAGTATCATTGGTGTCAGGGAGAGGTATAGTGCTCCATCATTGGTGTCAGTGGAAGGAATAGTGCAGTATCATTGGTGTCAGGGAGAGGTATAGTGCTCCGTCATTGGTGTCCGTGGAAGGAATAGTGCCCCATCATTGGTGTCAGGGAGAGGTATAGTGCTCCGTCATTGGTGTCAGTGGAAGGAATAGTGCAGTATCATTGGTGTCAGGGAGAGGTATAGTGCTCCATCATTGGTGTCAGTGGAAGGAATAGTGCCTCATCATTGATGTAAATAAGAGGTATAGTGACCCATCACTAGTTGGAGCTATAGTGCACCAACATTGGTATCGGTGGAAGGAATAGTTCCTCGTTATTGGTGTCAGTGGGAGAAATAATGCCCAATCATTGGTGTCAAGGGAGAAATAGTGCCTCATCATTGGTGTGAGTGAGAGATATAGTGCCCCATCACTGATACTAGTTGGAGGAATAGCACCCCATCATTGGTATCAGTGGGGGGGGATAGTGTCCCATCATCAGTGTCAGTGGGAGGAATAATGCTCCATTATTAGCTTCAAGGGGTAGAATAGTGCCCCATCAATGCTGTCAATGGAAGAAATAGTGCCCCATTATTGGTATCAGTGAGAGGTACTATTATTTTGTGTTTTTTTGTTTTTTTTTCCCTTATTTTGAGTATTTACTTTATGAAGTTTTGCTTTAATTATTCTTTTCTTTTTCAATTTTATTTTTTTTTTTTTTTTTTACCTGTGAAAAAAAATAATTTTGCTAACTGCCTCTTGCCTACATCTTCCAATTTAGATTATAAGACTGAATCTGCAGAAAAAAAAATATATTTATTTTCTATGTAACAGGGACCTGCCTTGTGTGTGAGAAATGTGCGAATTTTCATGGAGACACTTGCAATGAGACTCAGACAACCACTGAGGTCTGCGCCGATTACGCCACGCATTGCCGGAGTACCATTATGGTTGAAACATTTGGTAATTTTCTTTAATTACGTGCTCCATTTATTGTTATATTTAACCACTTCAATACCAGGCACTTTCACTCCCTTCCTCTACAAGCCAATTTTCAGCATTCAGAGCTGTCACACTTTGAAGGACAATTGCGTGATCATGCAATGCTGTACCTTTTTTATTAAATTTTTATCATTTTTTCACACAAAGCTTTCTTTGGTGACAGTTATTCACTACTGAGTTTTAATTTTTTTTTTAGCTAAATTAACTATAAAAAAAACTATTTTTCTATTTTTTTTTCTCGTTTCTGTTATAAAATGTTGCAAATAAATAATTGTTCTTTTAGGCTTGTATTTTGCTTAATTTCTTTGGTGAATTGTTTCGTATGTAGGAAAGTTTTAGAGTCCACAAACTATGGTGTATGCATATATCTTAAAATCGATCAATCCTGATGTGCTGACGGCCCATCTCTTATCTTGATGCCCAAAAACACCAGGACAGTACAAATATCCCCCTTTTATGAAAGTAGACAGTCCAAGGTATTTTGTAGGAGGCATGGCGAGCTTTTTGAAGTTGTCATTTTTTTGTCACAATTTTTTGGAATATGAAGAAATTTAAAATAAAAATGTTTTTTTTCCTCTTTTTGTTTTACATACTGTCACCAGTGCAGTACAGCATCATCATATAACGGTTGTGGCAGTGATCAGGGACACTGACTTACCATAGTAACATTGTACTACTCTGGGGACATGGTCAGGTTTTTTTTTTTACACATCATGATTGCTTATACCAGTTAATGTCATTGGTATAAGCAACCATTTTTACTGAATGCAATTGATTGGTTCAGTGTTTACTATTGTGGCTGGATCATGCACAGAGCAGACAGAAGCTTGGAATACACACTGGCTAACAGGGACAGTGCAGCAAGACAATTCACATACAGTCTGTATAAAATGGTGACAGTATTATAGGAACTGTAACATGTGAATGTTACTCTTATCATTTTTGCTTCATTCGTATTCAATAAATACTACACTAAAATGCTTTTAAATGGTTATCTCCTGCTCTGTCACTGAGTGTGTCTGAGTGAGCCAAGGGGATCATCTTAAAGAAAAAGAACGCTTTGGAGATGTAGCGTTGTTTGACCTACCGGTAAAATGGGGTCATAATCCTCTGGTGAGTCTGCATTCTTTCTACTAGCACAAGTGGTAAAGAAGCTGAGACTTTGTTTTGATATCAAGTATTCACTCAAAGGATCCACATGTCACAGCGTGGTGTGGGGAAAATGCATATCGTTGGACTAGTTTAAGTTTTTTAAGTTAATTGTATAACATTGATTGATGTTTGTCAATTCAGATATCATAATGGATTAAGCAAGCGCCTTATCTTTATTTATCTGTAGCACTGCCCCTTGGGACAAGCTGGAATATATTATGGGTCCTGCGCTCAATAGATCCAACCCTAAGCAAACCCAATCCCTCTGGCACAACTGGTAATGAATAGCAAATACCCCGCCAAGAAATTTGCTGACACAGGGTTAAATGAAACAAGAACAATTTTATGGAGAATGAAATGCAGTGTAGAGGGGTGGGGTTCCCCTTTTAACTTCCAAACTTACTTTTCTTCTTTTATGCAATGCAGTAAATTTGGTCTGCCACTAGAGGGCTTCACAGCCAAGAGTCTCCGGATGGCAGAGTTGCACTTTAAGCAGAATACAACTGATATCAAACAAATAAACTTACTTATGCTTTATCAATGAAATGTATTACCCACACCGGTGTATGATTCTGCTTCTGAGGGGCGTTAGCCAAAAATCACCTCAGAGTCAGAACAGAATGCAATAAAGAGGTACCTCTAATAAGGCTACTAAGCCAGATTCCCCCACTCTAGTCCTTGTAACGGTGGAGCTCTAGTTGGTGCACGTTTAGTCCTTACAATGAAGTAAATAGCAGCTGAAGGCTTCTTTGGAGTTTCAGCTGGTGTGGGTTACATCCAATTTTACTAGGTTTCTGGGCTGAGAGGGTCCAACCTCAGTGTCTAAACGCAACACAAAGCACCCCAAGACCAGGGGCAGTCGCAGGATGCAATCTCCCAGTATGTGTCAGTCCCCGGGGCAGACAGTCTCAATTACACTGGTGGTGAGGGGCAAAGCAGGCAGGGGGATCTGTGGCTTGCACAGGGCCCCGGATGGGTGAGATCCCAGCAGTGGGGTGCGGATGTCCCAGTCTATATGCAAAGTGTAAATGGTGTGTCTTACTCTCTCCAGGGGGACAGCTCACCAGACTCTGAACACACAGCAGGGTCCCTCTATCCGCGCTGGGTGCTGTAGTGCCTCCTCCTCTGCTTGGACGGGCTCCACATGTCCCTGTCTTTTCTCCAGCCTCGTGTCTCCCTGTTCTCCCCCTTCACTTCCTGCTTCCCCTCCCTCCCAGCGTTCTTTGCTGTGTAGTGGATGAGTCATGAACTTGGCAGAATGCCCAGGTTTTACAAATAGGGGAGAGAGAGGAAAAGCTGACTGCTGAACATGTGATTCCTTCTGAATCCTCTTGTACAAAGGAGCCTGCTACATATCTAATAAGTTTACTATTGTGGTTAGCTGTGATTGAACACAGCCAATCACATGGTACTGATGGGCTGTGATTGGCCCTCTCTGTACCAAGTAATCACTGTGACCAATCACACAGATCAACACAATAGTACACAAAGGATGGCATGAATGAACCCCATCCATTGTGTACAATTGTCATGTGATCTTCTGTGATTGGTCACAGTTATCACATGGTACTGGCAGCTGCTGTTACACTGATCGGTCATCAAATGTGTCCAGTGGACACAGCGGGTGACAGATCTCACTGCAGCATGGCCCGTGGGGCACATGCGAGGCACATTCCAGGAGGACATCATGTGAAGTGGTTAAAAAATAACTTGCTATAATACACTGTTTGGCTGAAAGTATGTGGACACACCTCCACTCTATTGAGTTCAAATGTTTTCAGTGAAGGGCTCTGATAATGCCACAACATACTAAGACATTTTGGACAATTATGCTCTTCCAACCTTGTGATAACAGTTTGGGGGAAGGCACTTTTCTTTACCAGTATGACTGTGTCCCGGGCACAAATGCAGATTCATAAAGACATGTTTTGATGAGTTTTGTGTGGAAGAACTAGAGTGGCCTGTAGGGAGACCTGATCTCCACCCTGCTGACCACCTTTGGGTTAAATTGGAAAGCCAGTTGAGAGCCTGGCCTCACAAATGTTATTTTGGTTGAGTGAGCATTCATTCCCACAGATGTAGTCCAAAATCCTGTGGCAAGTCTTACCAGAATAGTGGAGACTGTCATAGTCATAAAATGGAAGGAGGGCACAAATGAATATCAATGGGTGTGGTTTTGGAATGGGTGTCCAACAAGCCCATGTAGGTGTGATGCTTAGTTGTCCATAGTATATGAAAGACACAAAGAAAGAATGAAGTGTTTAGTCATAAAAATGCCTATGTGTACTCTCTAGAGCCTTGGTGCTGAACCCATGTCCCAAGAGCCACATACGGTGGCACTTTGCAGATCCAGGAGTGGAAGCAGTGATTTGCATAGAAGCTGTAATGGCATCTCTAGCAGTCACATGTAACATGTCCCCAGTCTCCATCTCTTCCCATATGTTTCCAGACGATAATAAACACAAATAGCCTGTCCTTAGTAGGCACCTGACAGTCTTTCATAGAATTACATACACTGAATATTATGTGCAGCCCTTTGGTGCTTTCAGAAGCCACATTTGATGTACTCTATACCTTTACAAGTCAACTACTGTCCTAAAGGCATAGAGACCCCATAAATGACTATGGCATACATTATGCTGCTGTTTCTAGATACAATTAGTGCTCAGTTGAGTTTTTCTTTCCTCAATTCTAAAAATATCCTATGGGCCGTATGTACATTACCATCCACTCCTATTTTGTGTTTAGGCTTTCTGTTCATTGTGTAACATTCCTGTTTGTTTTACTATGTCATTCATTGTATCTCATCAGGGAATATATCCTATTGGCAGACCTGGAAGTCCTGTGCCAACAACCCAATTTTGTGCAGAGACACATTCAACATGTCAGTAGGAT
The DNA here is from genome assembly GCF_062004578.1 of Staurois parvus. Classification (NCBI taxonomy): domain Eukaryota; kingdom Metazoa; phylum Chordata; class Amphibia; order Anura; family Ranidae; genus Staurois; species Staurois parvus. Next base: position 36,600 of record NW_028318101.1, read on the forward strand.
ATGAACTTTTCAAAAAAACAGTGTGCTGTATGGGGGATCTCTGCAACAAAGGGGCAATAAAATGTAAGTCATAATGAAGACAAGATGAAAATGCATTTACTTAGTAAAACTATTTCAAATCAAACTCTGGGGTGCTGAGTTCAATTCCTACCATGATTATTTCCTGAATGATGTTGTGGTTTTTTTTTTTTTTGTGTTTTTACATGTGTTTCCTTAAGATGCTCCAATTTGTTTCTACAAACCAAGTATATTATTGGTAGAGTAATTGCTATCCATGCCAGTTGTCCCCAGTGTACGGGTGACTGTGGCAGTTCTCTATCCTCTGAGTCTCAGAAAATTGATTGATGCTAAATAAATAAGTGAAATCATAGCTCTCAAATGTCCCTCTTGTGGAGGAACAGTGCTTGCAGTGCCAAATCTCTTAGTTCTTCTATCCTCCTCAGTTGTGCCTTTTTGGGGGCTAATGGATGGACTTATATTTGTTTATTTTAAATTGCTAGTTTAAAGGAAAAAATCTTGAATTAACCAATATTCATACTGTATCTATATAAATTCTTTTTAGTGTGCTTGACTTTTGCCTACACACTTTATGCCAGTTAACAAAAGTTCTAACTCTTCCCGCATTAAATAGTTAAAAGGAACTTTGGCAGGTGTTGGGTTTAAAGTGACCCTGTTACCAAGTATAACAAGCATGCACCTACAGGTTACTACACAAACCTCTAGCAGCTTTCATATGCTCAAGTGATGAGTTGCCATTTTGAACCAGCATAGCTACAATGCAGTTGAGATGTGCTGGAGTTTTTCACTGCCTATTGCTCCCAGACATTTCTATTCACTCCTCACTATGAAGATCTGGCCAGTAGAAATGTGGGGTCCTAGAACCATTGTCACTCAAGTTATGAAGATTGGGGGGGGCATTTCAACAGCAAACTGTCTTCAGGACTACAGGCACGCCATGCTTTGGCACACTGTCCTGTAGCTCCTAGGTAGGAAACAGGGGTGCCAACTGACCATGCAAGGGTGGACCTGTTTCCATTTCTCTTTAGTAAGAGAGGAGCAGGAAGGTGATGCTTATGAAGGGGAAATTTGTCTGTGTTTTACTACTACAAATATGAAAGGTAACATTAGGTGCATTTTAAGAGACGAAGGAGGAAATCCCCAGCTATTGATTTTATGGTTGACATTAGACATGTGCATTTCGTTTCATTTTGATTTGTTTTTTAGACGAAAATATAATTTACAAAGATTCAGATGTATCTGAATCTATGAATGGACACAAAAACGAATGGCAATGAATCAAAAAAAAAGCTATAACGAAAGTAACAAAATCATTTGTTTAATTCGGATGCTGCAATAGTAGTTCAAGCCCATGGGGAAATGACTTACATTTTCAAATTTCTTTGATAATTTGGATTAGGAAAACGAATAGATCTGAATTTCATTCCATTTGTTAATTGGGATGCAAATGATGCCAGTCCATATTGTCCATTGAGCGCATGCCAATTCTCTTTGGTGGGTTGCACTAGCATTCGAAAATATCCAATCTGTCCAATTCGACAACATTTTTCAAAGCCACCCGGACCAACAAATAAACAAAACGAATGCCGAAGATACAAAAACAAATTTAGGTCAACATAACAAATGTGACATAAAATTCTTCAATGAACGAATGCATCTAAAAGTAAATGAAACAAAAATTTCTGACGTGTACATATCTACTTGACATACACTAAGGGCTAAGAGTTATTATTAGTATTGTCTATAAAGCTGCTGAAACCGCTAGATATAAAGATGGAGAGCTGAATAAAGCCATTCCTGTTAACATTAAACTTCATATTCCTGGGAAGAAAGGTACTATGAATAAAAGTATGACCTAATGAAAGTTATACTCCAGCCACATTTTTCTCAGGTTTTTTTCTGTCTGTGACCCCTTTGAGGAGGTTCTCCCTCACTTCCTGTCCCTGTGAAAGCCCTAAGAAATGGGGCGTATGGCTGACATTGGGACAGTAATATATGTACCTGTTGGGAAGATTTTCCCAAAGTTCTCCAATGAGTACACAATGTCAATTGCATATTGTACCAAAGTCAACTACGGCCATAAAATAGCTTGGCTGTAGTTGACTTTGGGACAATATGTAATTGACATTGTGTACTCATTGGAGAAATTTGGGAAAATCTTTCCAACAGAGATCCAATCAAAAGTTGACTCCAAACCTTCCCTGCTCTATCCAAAACAAAATAAAATATTTTGATTGGAATTGGTATTTCCATCAGTGTCTATCACTGGTGCAATACATTAAACATTTCTGGCATATTTCTACCATCAATACAAATGACAATATCTATGTTTATTATACATGTAATATTAAAACAGATTTTGTTTTGTATGCACACTAGTGGATTCTATCAACAGGACGGAGAACGGGGTGGTGTGTCCATCTTGCTATGCCAGAGATAAAAGCTGCAAGCCTAATGAACTCCGCAAATGCCAGGGACCCCAAACCGCTTGTCTCTCATTTTCTGGGAGAATCTTTAACTCAAGTAAGTAAATCATTTTGTAACTATAACAAAAGGGACTATATATGTGTGTGTGTGTGTGTGTGTGTATATGTATATATATATATATATATATATATATATATATATATATATATATATATATATATATATATATATATATATATATGTATGGAAAAAAATAAAGACAAGGCCATAGCAGCCATGCACTGTCAACACAGTTACAGAACACCTTTTCCTTATATTATGAAGGCAAGAAGGAGGGGTGTTCTGGAGTTCTGGAGTCCAGCAGGGGAGAACTTGTCAGTTTTGGATGAAATTGCAGAACAGGCACCATTTTCACCTCACTGGCAGAATCATCAGCTACATGCATTGTTTTCCATGAGTAAAAAAAATGGGGGAAATGTGCATGTATTGCAGAGAGATGCTGCATCTGCTGGGTTTTTTTTTTCTTCTTTTGCTCAGACATACACTTAGGGATTTATTTATAAAAAAATGTAGAGCTATTTGTCCTGCGCTAGATTGAGCTGGCAATCATAGTTAATTTGTATTTATTTCCTATGATCACCTGCCCCATCTAGTGTCCATAATTAGGTATTGACTTGATTCGCTCTGTTATTTTTGAATAAAGTATATTTGATATTTGATCTGGATAGAAAATAGCCTAATAATTTTGCCCTAATTTGCAAAGAAAAAATGTATATGCAGTTGTACAGGATGAATAGGGCTGCAGTTTTTTAATGTACATGTTCCCTAATAGCTGGCCATCCATGACAGTAGTCTGACCTATAAAATGCAGTTTAAGAGCCTAAGTGGATTTAAGCAAAATAAATATGTCTGTTGAACTCAGATAAGCAACAACAATCCTCATCTCAGCTAAAATATTCATTAAACTACAAAATAGACATGCTATTCTGAGTAATAAATGGTTTTACATGATGGGATTTGCCTGTTCCCCACAGCTCTCTTGTTTGGTGCCATTGCATTGCTCTGGCCAACAAATTGATCCTGACAGCTATCACACCTGGGAGGGCCTTAAGTATAGATGCAATTGAAGGTGCTCGTGCAGTTGCCCAATACCATGCCATCCTTCCATAGTATGAAAGCCTAGGATACTGAGTGTCCAAGGACACTTCTTATACTGTGCACTTTTCTTGTTAGCCCTCATGGCCTCCCACACTCTGAAACCTTTTCCGGTTATAATAGATTTGCCTTTTTCAGGGTTTTTTTTAAAATCTTTTTTCCATATAATCATGTCAGTTGATAAATTGTGACTTCTTTCTTTACAGCTCAGTTTGAACGTTGGGCCTATCAAGGGTGTACGACGGAGAATACTTGCCATTATCATCCTCCACCATATCCTGACACTTTGTTTCAGCAAGGTTACAGAATGTCCTGTAATGGCTGTGAAAACAAGGTCAAATCATGAAAAGACATTTTTAGAAAGTATTGCACATAGCAAACAAGGATCATCTGAGGGGCAGAGCAAGAAGAATCAATTTTTTTCTGAGAAAAATGAAATTTGAAGGCGCTTTCCAGAAAAGAAAAATTGTTTGCAAATGAGAACATGTAGAGGTAAAGGACTATAAAGGTATGCAGAGTCAGGTCATCGCTCTGTAGAGTTTTTTTTTTTCTTCTTTTTTTCTTATATTAATAAACCACTTATATTAAAGCTGAATTTGACAGTGTTTTCTATGAAATGTCCATGTATGAGATGTGAAATAAAATCCAAGGTTGCAGGGGTATTTTTCTTTACTTGTTAAAGAACTGGAAAGCTTTGGAAACTGATCTGTATAGCAAAATATAAACTTGCAGGTAGGTGTATACATGTTAAATGATAAGTTCACCTTTAGTAAAAAAGAAAGTGGTAGGATCCTCATTGAGTACACCATACAATAGAAGGGAACAAAGGCATCAAAACACGATTTTGTGAGGTAGGAGGATACTTCACCTCTAGGGGTAAGTTAGTCCACCAGTCCGAGCAGGCTGAGAAATGAAAAGAGAAGTAAATATGTGGTATAAAGAAAGGAGAGAGGCAAGGAGGGCAGTGAGAAAAGTAGAAAATAAAAAAAAGATGGATGGTGACTGTGGTGTCATGAAAGCCCTATGCTTAAAAAAAAACACTTTTTGGTAAGTCAAAGAAATTCAAAGGTCGAAAGAGAGCATTATACTAAAAGAGGATTCATGCTGTCCTTGTAGCAGAAAATTGGGAATGTCAGTCATACAATTAGGCTGCAACTCCTGAACAATTAGGCTGTAAGCTCCCCCATTCCTATCAGGAAGTTAAGTTCATCAGTCCATTCCTTTGTGAAAGGAGAGGTTGTCATTTTCCAATGCCTGGGAATACCATCCTTCGGGAAGGAAGAAATGGAGTACAGCCTTCTTTATAATGGTAGATTTTTTTTAAATCTTTTTTTTCTCATTCTCCTGTGAGTTAAAAAAAAATTGTTAAAAAAGCACAAGGTTCCTTCTCCATGTTTCAGTGCGGCTTTTTCTGGCCTCCACCTCTGGTCAGTACCCCTCTTCTGGGTTGAATGACACCCAACCCCTTCCTGTTACCCCATGCTGTCACATCGCCTTGGTTAGCATCATCAAACAGCTTAGGGTCACAGAGTTGTACAGAATGGCTCTTCCCCATGTAACAGCAGTTCTATGCTGCTTTGGAGATTGCCCTCCAATGGAGATAGAGAAGAGAACTGCACTTTGTCAGATGAGCTCCTGCACATCTGGAACTAAGATATGTAGGAATTCTTCTATTAAAATTCAGGTGTGGTGAGCAGTGAAGGGAAAGGTGTGAAGTACTGGGGAGGGTGGATGTTATTATACAGTATATACAGTAAACCTATTTAATAATGCTTTAATTTTGGCAGAGCAAAAACTGTTTTAAAGAGGAACTACAGGCAAAATAAAAAGACATGTATGATATAGTCTGTGACTAGCAATAACGCAGCACATTTTTATTTCTCTTAATTCATCTCAAAGTTTTTTAACTTCTTGATCTTGTCAGTAGATCCATTATTTTTCATTTAACAAGTCATGCTGTCCAGTTGCAAGGTTTCGGCTTTTAATCATATAAATTAAAAAAATGTTTTTACAATTAAAAAAAGAAAAATCTGTTGTTGTAATAACTTAAAAAGTATTAGGCCTCTTTTCACACCTCATTCTATTTATCCCTATGCAGGCAGTCCCACTGATGTCTATCAGGATGCAGCGCCTGCATGGACACAGCGGCTGCTCCCAATATTACATCCGTGCAGTTGCTATGTCTCAATAGGTATCAATGGGACAGACTGCACAGGGATGCACTGAACACAGTTGCATCCCATACAGACAAAAACGGCCCTTCACAGGATTGTATTCTTAAATATTCCAGTGTGAACAGATAGAGATTAGCTTTAATTTATTTGTCTTAATTAAAACTACCTTGTTTGCAATGCTGCTGTGATTTCGCTGCCAAATGACAATGAAGTCAATTATCTCACAGGTAGTGAAAAAAATAAGTCTTACTGTTAGGATGAATAGATAATAAAACTCTGGCTCAATAAATCAAAAACTTCTGGTGACTGCATCATATATAGCATTTTGCCCATCATTACACTTTAAATTGCTCTTTCTACTTCTGCTATTTATCCAATAAACTGAAGAGCGACACATATATTGATACAAGAATTGCATTTAGGACACTACTTTGTCAAAAATGTTTGTTTTTTTAGAGCACACCCACACTTTGGACAGATATTCATTGAAAAAAAATTGCATTCACATGTCTTTTTTTGAGCTGTTGCAAGGACAACCTAGCCAAAAGCTGTCTCTTCCCTCCTGTAATTACATGTCCCTGCTCACATTGCATTTCCTACAAAATAAACAACATTGAAAATACATCCAGTAAGATGGGACTCCAGGGCAAGTTTGCTGATCTAGGAACTCAAGAACAAAGATCTCATCGGTCTGTTTAATAAATATTGGAAACCATTTGCAAAAGGGACATGTGAGTTTTGTAAAAGGATGAAATATGGTCTCTTTAAATGATTGCAATAATCTCATCCTTGATCTTTCCCACTAAGACCCTCCATACTTTGAGTTTTGGTCCACTCTAAGGTACAATTGAAGATTTGGGACAACATAAAATAGTGAAGGATGTCCATCCAAAAGAGCATTTGTAAGGTCAGATATTGGATGAGAAGATTTGGCAAAAAATTGGCATTCCAATTCATCCCAAAGGTGTTCAGTAGGGTTGAGATCAGGGCCCTGTGCTGGCATTAATAGTATAGTCCATTGTAGTAACCTCAGATCCAGTATCTATCACACAGCACACTGGTCTATCATTCATGACTTCCATTATAACTGGACAAGAAGCAGCCACCTTAGCCCTATGCCAGGGATTGGATGGAGGATTTCTTACACATTGTCCCCCTACCACACAATTCTTTAGTTTGAGGGGTGGATATTTTTGAGCCCTAGGTCTCTCTCACCTGCAATTCTGAGCACAATGACCAGTGCGGCCTTAACACCAACAGCTTCAATCCATACCTTATATTCCTATGTGATGACTGGGTGACTTCCTGTTTAACAGAGGTCACTTCCTGCCTAATGGCAGTTATGGCCGTTTTCAGTTCTTTAATAGTCTCCACTATCACAGACAAAGGAGAGGGAGTTCGAACCCAAGCTTCTTCATTCTCTCAATCCCGTTCTATAGCCTCTTGTTGGATAGCTGCCAATTTTACCAAATTTTCAGTCCTCACTCAAACCTTCAAGGCCCATTTCAGCTGTGCTGACCAGACCTTTGGCATAAATTGATCAATGATCACCTGATCAGGATCGAGTATGGTAGCGTAACCATGCCCATCTTTATTTCGTAGGTGGTTCCATAGCTCCAGTATGGACACTGCATATTAAGGATTTATCTCCTCCTCCTGCTGATTCTGTGTAAAGATTTTTTTTTGGGGGGGGGGTGTTCTCCAAGGAGGTAGTATCATCATACAGAACTTCCAAGTGAGCCACTACATTCGAGTGTCTTTATCCTTCTCGGGTAAGGCTAACATTTCCTGGCACTACCTTCAAGGGAATTAATAGCTAAATCAGGAAGGTATGCTGTGGGGATCTGGAACATGCGTGCAGAGCTCTCCAGACATTCTGCCTAGTCTCTCAGAGGAATATTAATGCCAATAAATTTTGGGAGTAATGCCTATGCAGCTCTAAAAGGTATCATTACTTTTGCCATTCCAGCCGACTATGCCAAATGTGGGTGGGGCCCAATCAGTGTATCCAAGAATTGAATACTTAACTTTGTTTTTATTGTAGATATTGACTTTTCATTGATATAAGGTCATTTACAGCATTTGCATCACATATATTACAGGTCATACACTTTTTCAGGCAGTAAAGGACACTGTTTATCCACAAGACACTTTCCAATAACAACATACCTGGCACTTACAGACTGATAAAGCCAGAGGAGCATTTCCCTTGGAGGGCTATGATCCAGCTTGGTCACACTGAGATCCTCATATGTCCCTGCAGTTATCCAGCTGGCAGTGGGAGACTGTTCCAGGAGGCTGACAAAGAAAACAATCTGAAAGGGAACACCTACTATTTCCCTCTTCTACAAGTACCTCTGCCTAATGCTTCTCCTACTCTCAGCAGGGGCTCTGTCCCTATCACACTCCCACGTTGCATGCACACTGAATGACAGAATCCTACTATTTATAAAATCCTTAGCCAAGATGGCTGCCAAAATTGTGTGGGACTTTGTTATCCAATCCTCCCCAAGATGGCTGACTGTAGCCCATAACTCAGGGCCAGGGGCGGACTGACAACTCATGGGGCCCACGGGCAATAGGGGAACATGGGGCCCCTGTGTCCTCGCCCACACTCAAATCATACCCAAAAAAGCCTATGAAAGGTACCAGGGGCATCTCATGGGGCAGTGCCCGAGTGCCCGAATGGTCAGTCCGCCCCTGCTCAGGGCAATTATTCATCAATGGGCTCAACCAAACTTGAAGAAACAGAACAGTGCCACCTTCAGGTTGAAGAATATACTTTAGCCTCTACTTTCCTGCAATTAGAAATTTAATATTGTTAACACAAATTATTTTTACAAGGATTATTTTTGTCAGTTGTATTTACCTTTTTTTAAGCAGAACTCAATGTAGATATAAAATCCAGAAATTAATGTGTCTCTGTATTCATTAATATAAACTGTGATAATTACAATCTCCTATAGCTGCAACCAGTTTGTGTAGAGCTTTAATCTTTTATGCACACCACTATGTGTTTTAATGGAAACATTCACTATTCACAGCATCTGCTATTGCAATTGGGAGCTTTCAAGAGAATTTCTGTATCACTGTGTCACGCCAGAAATGTGACAGAATTTAGAATACAGTAGGTGCTTACAGAGATGAAAGTTCCCTCATTTATAACTAGAGCATTCAGAGACTCACCTTAATAAATCTTATATATACTTTTTTTGAAATGTATGACCATTTGTTAACAGCGATTGAAAGGGAGTGTCATCAGACTTCCCACTTGCCTCTTGGTTTTATGGAGGCATGGGAAAGGGATCTCAACTTAGAACTGTCAGACACAGAACACTATAAAATCCTGAACTTATCCTTTAAATCTTCTATCAGCAACAAATACCAGGAATCTGGATACAGACTTGTCAGGAGATGGTACAATACCCCTGCTGTGCTACACCACATGTACCTCACTGTTTCAGATAAATGTTGGCGATGTGATCTAGAGTGAGGTTATATGCTCCAAATATTTTGGTTGTGTTCTGCTCTTCAACCCTTTTGGAAACAAGTTCACACGGATACTCATTTTCCTTATACACCTGCCTTTTTTCCTTTTACATCTCACCCTGATGCAGATACAGGTATATGGGAAATAGGTGGTGCAACAACTGATTAATGCAGCCAGATCCTGCATTCCATCGTCACCTGAATCAGCTTATTAGGACACTTAGATCTTGTGATATACACTTATGAACGTGTCTTTTGTTGGACTTTTACCACACCTGTATTAGGGTGGTCTGATTTTGTACTGTTTTCTGCTTTGTTTTTTTTTTACTGTTTGTAAAAGTTTCTTTTATGTTTCTCTTTTTGTCAATTGATGGAAAACTTTAAATAAAGAATACTAAAAAAGTTGAAGGGTGAGATGTAGCAGTACTTAACTGTTTTATTATGATCCCACAAACACACCCTTAACGTGTTACTAAGCTCAGGACCCTGCATTCACTATATCTGGTCTCCCACAGTACACAGAACATGGAAATGCAATTATTTTAGTAAATATAAACTGCTAAATACCTTTCCACATGCAGTTGGAGCAGTCTTGTGACTTCTATCAGTGTCCAGCAGGGACTGGTTACAGCTTGTAGGAGGAGTTTTCATTCTTCTGTAAGAGGATTCAAGACCCCTGACCTTCTGTCTGGACTGAGCTGATCACATGCACTCTCCCAAGAAAAAAAAACTCTCTAGCAATACACACCAAAATGAGCAGCTTGCCCCTGCACCTCTGTTCTATCAAGAGATATTTAGGAGAAGGGGAGGATTGGAGAAGACAGGATCAAACATCCTTATTACACAATGTGGAAGAATAACCCCTTAGGTTCCACAGTGAGAAAAACAAGCATGCTTTGCTGCATATACAGACTGATTTTACTGTTGTGGGTTTAGTAACACTTTAATGTCAAATATCCTAAATACCCCATTAACTGGGATCCAACAGAGGACACCATACCTTAGATGGGTAACTACCAGGGGTGGACTGACCATTTGGGAACTCGGGCACTACCTGAGGGCCCGGGGTCAGTAGGGGGCCACATGAGATGCCCCTGGTACCTTTCATAGGCTTTTTTGGGTGTGGTTTGAGTGTGGGCGAGGACACAGGGGCCCCATGATCCCCTATTGCCCGAGGGCCCAATGAGTTGTCAGTCTGCCCCTGGTAACTACTATAAACTGTTCTGAAAATGTTAGCATCTCCAAAGACCACAACCTCCAAAGGCCCTAAGACCAAACAAACCGAACAGGAGGGTGGGATTCCTTCACGTCTGTTGCTTCGAGGGAGCAACCCTGTTCTGCCTTGTATCCTCTGTTCCCTTGGTCATGTAGCCTTTCGCCTATTTTTTTTTTCTTTGGGCTTATCTGGACTTCCAGCTTACAAAGAACTAAGGAATTTCTCTCTGACACCCATATGACAGCACTGGGTGTTCAAGCAACCAGTCACCATTTAGCAGCGCTGTCACATGGTAGGAACATGAGTAAGTCACATGCTCCACATACCCTAAAGTACCAGATATTTTTCCTTTCTCCCTGGGGCTGAGCAATAAAGGGAAAGTGAGTTATGTGGTGCTGGTTTGTCCATGTCAAGTCACGGCCAAGCCCAACCCCTGAAAAACAACCCCACACCATAATCCCCACCATCAAACTTTACGCTTGGCAAAATGCAGTCAGGCAAGTACCGTTCTCCTAGCAACTGCAAAACCCAGACATGTCCATCAGATTGCCAGACATGCCTTATGTAGGGCCATCTAGGGGTGCTAGAGAGGTAAATTTAGTGTGGCATACAGTAGTGAAGTGAGCATATCTGTTGGGTTTACTTTAAATAGTAGAAAAGAAGGAGCGCCCGATGTCCAAAAGCATGCATTTTTGATGGTAGATTAGGGGGCATTTATTGAGAGTAACAACAAGAACATCAAGCCAATGCATTTCTGGAGAAAAGACTCTCCCTTCTTCAGGGTTGTTGCTGCATGCTATTAAATGGGAAAAATTCCCACGTCAGTTATATATTTTCCAGGTTTCGGAGGAAAAAACAGAGTGACTGCTGTCATTCCAAGGGCAGCAATTTACTGGAGAGCTCTACAGGTCAGGTCTCTGGCACCTTCCCCATGTTCTGGAGTCTTTTAGAACATTCTAGAAGCTAGTGGGCAGAGGGGTGGAGATCAAAATCTGTATATTCATGGAAGTCTGACCAAGCCCAGGCAGGAGGCCTGGCAGTGAGTCAGAATGCCCATAACTATGAGAGAGCCAGACCAGCAGGGGAGTCTGGTGATCAGATAGAAAATGGATGTTGGGGATCATGAGGCCTGGGAGGAGAATTTTCTGTCAAATTGTGGAGGAGATTAGGGATGACCCGACTGAATGTTAGCTGGACGTCTGAACAAACACTCAAACTCTTGCCTGTTCAGAGGAAGCCAAACAGCATATATACAGGTGAAACTCAAAAAATTAGAATATCGTGCAAAAGTTAATTTATTTCAGTAGTGCAACTTAAAAGGTGAAACTAATATATGAGATAGACTCATTACATGCAAAGCAAGATAGTTCAAGCCGTGATTTGTCATAATTGTGATGATTATAGCTTACAGCTCATGAAAACCCAAATCCACAATCTCAGAAAATTAGAATGTTACATGCAATCAATAAAACAAGGATTATACATAGAACAGTATTGGACCTCTGAAAAGTATAAGCATACATATGTACTCAGTACTTGGTTTGGGCCCCTTTTGCAGCAATTACTGCCTCAATGCGGCGTGGCATGGAAGCTATCAGCCTGTGGCACTGCTGAGGTGTTATGGAAGACCGGGAAGCTTCAATAGCGGCCTTCAGTCTCATGTCTCTCATCTTTCTCCTGGCAATGCCCCATAGATTTTCTATGGGGTTCAGGTCAGGCGAGTTTGCTGGCCAATCAAGCACAGTAATCCCATGGTCATTGAACCAGGTTTTGGTGCTTTTGGCAGTGTGGTCAGGTGCCAAGTCCTGCTGGAAAATGAAGTCAGCATCCCCATAAAGCTCGTCTGCGGAAGAAAGCATAAAGTGCTCCAAAATCTCCTGGTAGACGGCTGTGTTGACCCTGGACTTAATGAAGCACAGTGGACCAACACCAGCAGATGACATGGCTCCCCAAATCAACACAGACTGTGGAAACTTCACACTGGACTTCAAGCATCTTGCAGTGTGTGCCTCTCCATTCTTCCTCCATACTCGGGGTCCTTGGTTTCTAAATGAGATGCAAAAGTTGCTTTCATCAGAAAAGAGGACTTTGGACCACTGAGCAACAGACCAGGTCTGTTTTTCTTTAGCCCAGGTAAGACGCTTCTGACGTTGTTTGTTGTTCAGGAGGAATACGACATTTGAAGCCCATGTCCAGGATCCGTCTGTGTGTGGTGGCTCTTGATGCACTGACTCCAGCCTCAGTCCACTCCTTGTGAAAGTCCCCAACACTTTTGAATGGCATTTTCCTGACAATCCTCTCCAGGCTGCGGTCATCCCTGCTGCTTATGCACCTTTTTCTTCCGCACTTTTCCCTTCCACATAACTTTCTATTAATGTGCTTTGATACAGCACTTTGGGAACATCCAACTTCTTTTGCAATTACCTTTTGAGGCTTTCCCTCCTTATGGAGGGTGTCAATGATGGTTTTATGCACAATTGTCAGGTCAGCAGTCTTTCCCATGATTGTGATTCCTACTGAACCAGACTGAGAGACCATTTAAAGGCTCAGGAACCCTTTGCAGGTGTTATGGCTTAATTAGCTGATTAGAGTTGGACACTTTGAGCAGAGATTATTTCACCTTTTCACAATATTCTCACTTTCTGAGATTGTGGATTTGGGGTTTTCATGAGCTGTAAGCCATAATCATCACAATTATGACAAATCACGGCTTGAACTATCTTGTTTTGCATGTAATGAGTCTATCTCATATATTAGTTTCACCTTTTAAGTTGCATTACTGAAATAAATGAACTTTTGCACGATATTCTAATTTTTCGAGTTTCACCTGTAGAAGTGCTATTTCTACTACTTCTATACATGACAGCTTTCCTCTGTTAATGGAATGGAAGCAGCAGGTGATGACACCGCCGCCAATCCCCACCATGTAATCAAAGAGGAGGAGACATCGAAGACATCACTGACCATATTCAGGCAATGATATTGCCCACATTTGACTATGGCTATATTTGGTCATTGATGCCACGACTATCTCTGCCCTTTCCCTTTTATAGCTGACACTGGTTTAGGATGCGGTCATTCAGTTGGACTATCATCGGGATCGAATATGTGCGCTGGGTCCTCTGTGGTCCTTGGTGGGTAGTGGACACCATGATTGACAATGGATTTATAACAAGGGACATTTTTTGGGGAATTTTAATTTTTCGAATAAAAGACTTGTCAAACATTTGGGTGTTTTTATTTTTAGGGTATTATTATGTACCCATTACTCATTCAAAGAAGGGGAAACTGGCATCTGTGAGCCCCCTTATTGTCAAAGGGGCTTCCAGATTCTGATAAGCCCCTTTCCCACAGACCCCCACAACCACTGGCCAGGGTTGTGGGAAAGAAGTCTTTGCCCTCAACAACATGCCCCCTCATATTGAGGGCATGTGGTTTGATAGGATTCACGAGGGGGAGGGGACTTCAGGATTGAACTTACTACAGGGCAGCACCTATGTGCAGAATCGCATATATACAGTATATATATATATATATATATATATATATATATATATATATATATATACATGATTTTGCATCTCCAGGTAGGGGGCACGCTTGAGCCGCGCGCACGCCCTACCCGCGCCGCCATTCGCGGCTGCGGATGTCAATCACCGGGTCCCAGACAGTAATTACCCGCCGCCACCTGGTGATTACTGAACATCTCTGATGGGGAGGAAGATTGTTTCGTTTACAAACAATCTTCCTCCCTGTCATCTCGAACACGCTGCTTGGGATGGCTGTGCACAGGACAGCCATCCTGATCAGTGTGCTTACAGTGAAGAACACACCCCTTGCCCCCTAGTAATATACTCCCAGCACACAGTTAACCCTTTGATTGGCCCTCACATTAACCCCTTCCTGCCCAGTGCCATTAGTACAGTGTCAGTGCTTTTTTTTAGCAACATTGGTGTCACTGGGGTGTCAGTGACACCAAGTTAGTTCCTCCCCAGTGTCAGATGCCGCAGTCTAGCTAAAAGTCGCTGATCGCCACCATTACTAGTATGAAAAAAAATCCCATTATCTATACCGCCATTTGTAAACGCTATAACTTTCGCGTAAATTAATTTACACGTATTGGGATTTATTTTTCGCAAAGACATGTCACAGAATACATTTTGGCCTAAATTTATGACGTCACTTGATTTTTTTTAATTTTTTTTATGGAACATGTTTAAGCACTTGCCTGCTGGGCACTTTCACCCCCTTCCTGCCCAGGCCAATTTTAACTCTCAGCGCTGTCACACTTTGAATGACAATTGCGCGGTCATGCAACATTGTACCCATATGAAATTTTTATAATTTTTTTGAGACAAATAGAGCTTTCTTTTGGTGGTATTTAATCACCTCTGGGTTTTTTTATTTTTTGCTAAAAAAACCAAAAACAACAGAAAATTTTGAAAAAAAGGTTTTTTCTTAGTTTCTGTTATACAATTTTGCAAATTAGTAATTTTTCTCCTTCACTGATGTGTGCTAATGAGGCTGCAGTGATGACACTGGGAGTGTGGGCTCCCATTAGCACAAATTGGGCCTGAAACTGGCTAATGGTACCCAGGAAGCTAAATGATGAACCAATATTCACTTCCCCTCACCTACACTGTCATATAGGAGCCTTTGCTTGTACTTTAAGATGCGAGTGAGCTGGGGCGATGATAAATCTCGAAAGGGCACTTGTTTCAAATCCAGTAATAATGCTGGCTGGCCAGTAGTCATAGCTTTATCGATAGCATCATTTTAAAACAGCTAGACAGAATTCAGCATTCTAAGATATATCCTTGCCCATAAATGGTCCTATGTTAAAGTGTTACTAAACCCACAACAGTACAATCAGTCTGTATATGCTGTAAAGCATGATAGTTATACTCACTGTGAAACTTAAGATGTTAATCCTCTGCATTGTGTAAAAAGGATGTTTGATCCTGTCTTCTCTGATCCTTCCCTTCTTCTACTGTTCTCAAATCAACTCTTGATAGTGCATATCCTTGAGGGTATGCTGCATATGCTCAGTTTGGTGTGTATTGCTAGAGAGTTTGTTTTTCTTGGGAGGGTGCATGTGATCAGCACAGGGCCAATCAGCGCTGTCCAGACAGAGGGTCCTGGGACCTTCAGCCTCATAGAACTGACATAGATATAAATCACAAGACTGCTACAGTCAGGTCCATAAATATTGGGACATCGACACAATTCTAAAATTTTTGGCTCTATACACCACCACTATGGATTTAAAATGAAACAAACAAGATGTGCCTTAACTGCAGACTGTCAGCTTTAATTTGAGTGTATTTACATCCAAATCAGGTGAACGGTGTAGGAATTACAACAATTTGCATATGTGCCTCCCACTTGTTAAGGAACCAAAAGTATTGGGACAGAATAATAATCATAAATCAAACTTTCACTTTTTAATACTTGGTTGCAAATCCTTTGCAGTCAATTACAGCCTGAAGTTTGGAACGCATAGACATCACCAGACGCTGGGTTTCATCCCTGGTGATGCTCTGCCAGGCCTCTACTGCAACTGTCTTCAGTTCCTGCTTGTTCTTGGGGCATTTTCCCTTCAGTTTTGTCTTCAGCAAGTGAAATGCATGCTCAATCAGATTCAGGTCAGGTAATTGACTTGGCCATTGCATAACATTCCACTTCTTTCCCTTAAAAAACTCTTTGGTTGCTTTTGCAGTATGTTTTGGGTCATTGTCCATCTGCACTGTGAAGCGGCGTCCAATGAGTTGTGAAGCATTTGGCTGAATATGAGCAGATAATATTGCCCAAAACACTTCAGAATTCATCCTGCTGCTTTTGTCAGCAGTCACATCATCAATAAATACAAGAGAACCAGTTCCATTGGCAGCCATACATGCCCACGCCATGACACTACCACCACCATGCTTCACTGATGAGGTGGTATGCTTAGGATCATGAGCAGTTCCTTTCCTTCTCCATACTCTTCTCTTCCCATCACTCTGGTACAAGTTGATCTTGGTCTCATCTGTCCATAGGATGTTGTTCCAGAAATGTGAAGGCTTTTTTAGATGTCGTTTGGCAAACTCTAATCTGGCCTTCCTGTTTTTAAGGCTCACCAATGGGTTACATCTTGTGGTGAACCCTCTGTATTCACTCTGGTGAAGTCTTCTCTTGATTGTTGACTTTGACACACATACACCTACCTCCTGGAGAGTGTTTTTGATCTGGCCAACTGTTATGAAGGGTGTTTTCTTCACCAGGGAAAGAATTCTTCGATCATCCACCACAGTTGTTTTCTGTGGTCTTCCGGGTCTTTTGGTGTTGCTGAGCTCACCGGTGCGTTCCTTCTTTTTAAGAATGTTCCAAACAGTTGTTTTGGCCACGCCTAATGTTTTTGCTATCTCTCTGATGGGTTTGTTTTGTTTTTTCAGCCTAATGATGGCTTGCTTCACTGATAGTGACAGCTCTTTGGATCTCACCTTGAGAGTTGACAGCAACAGGTTCCAAAAGCAAATAGCACACTTGAAATGAACTCTGGACCTTTTATCTGCTCGTTGTAATTGGGATAATAAAGGAATAACACACACCTGGCCATGGAACAGCTGAGAAGCCAATTGTCCCATTACTTTTGGTCCCTTAACAAGTGGGAGGCACATATGCAAACAGTTGTAATTCCTACACCGTTCACCTGATTTGGATGTAAAGACCCTCAAATTAAAGCTGACAGTCTGCAGTTAAAGCACATCTTGTTCGTTTCATTTCAAATCCATTGTGGTGGTGTATAGAGCCATAAATGTTAAAATTGTGTCGATGTCCCAATATTTATGGACCTGACTGTATATACTGCTGATGAGAAAAGGTATTTAGCAGTTTATATTTACTAAAATAATTGCATTTCGATGTTGTGTGTACTGTGGGAGACCAGATATAGTGAATGCAGGGTCCAGGGTGTAGTAACACTTTAAAAACTTAAATTGTATCTCCACATAAAACTTTTTTTTGTGTTGAATAGAGTAGGCAGAGGTGTAACTAGCACCTTCAAGGTTCAAACCATGAAGAGCCCCCTTGATCTCTGGTTCCGGGTAGATGTTGTTCTGCCCTAGGCAACACAAAAATTTTGCGCCCCCCCCCCCCC
This sequence comes from Staurois parvus, assembly GCF_062004578.1. NCBI lineage: Eukaryota > Metazoa > Chordata > Amphibia > Anura > Ranidae > Staurois > Staurois parvus. The sequence goes on from NW_028318101.1 coordinate 54,217, forward strand.
AATGAGAGTGCGAGAGTTCAGTAAGTGTGTCTATATATATATGATTATCATTCCCCCTCTCTCTCTTTTTCTCTTCTCTCTATCTCTTTCCCCCCCTCTCCTTCTCCCCCCCTCTCTCCTTCTCTCTTTCTCTCTTCGTCTTTATCTCTCTCTCGCCCCCCCTCTCCCCCCCTCTCTCCTTCTTTCTCTCTCTCTCACTCTCTTCCCTCTCTCCTTCTTTCACTCTCTCTCACTCTCTTCCATCTCTCTCTCACCCCCCCCCCCCTCTCTCTCTCCCTCTCTTCCCTCTCTGCTTCTTTATCTATCTCTCACTCCCCCTCACCCCCCTCTCCTTCTCTCCCCCCCCCATCTCCCTCTCTCCCTCTCTCTCTCTCTCTCGTCCCTCTCTCCTTCTTTCTCTCTCTCACTCTCTTCTCTCCCTTTTCCATCTCTCTCACTCTCTTCCCTCTCTCCTTCTTTCTCTCTCTCACTCTCTTCTCTCCCTTTTCCATCTCTCTCTCTCCCTCTTCCATCTCTCCCTCTCTCTTCCATCTCTCCCTCTTCCATCTCTCTCCCTCTTCCATCTCCCTCTCTCTCTCTCTCCCTCTTCCACCTCTCTCTCTCTCTCTCTCTCCCTCTCTCTCATCATATGTGACTACATACACACAGTATGATTACCCCCCCACACACACACAAACACACACACACACACACACACCTCCTCCAAGGGCTGCTGATCTCCAGGTAGCAGGAAATGTGGGTAGGGGGTGGTAATCATTCTGGGGGTGTGTGCAGTCACATATGATCTGTCAGTGTCTTGTGTGCTGGAAGGACGACAGAGATGGGACGGGAGAGCCCAAAGAACACAAAACAGCTCACCTCCTCCTCCCCGCGACTTCTCCTCTCCCTGCTCCATGCTGTCCCCTGGTCCCAGCTGAGTGCAGGTGGGGGAAGGAGCTCAGCAGAGAGTGGCCACTCAGGAACATCAGGGAACATCCTCCATCCGGCCAGGTCTGTCTCTCCCTCCAGCAGCAGAAAGCAGACAGGAGGGAGAGGGGGATAAACCTCAAACTGGCTTTCAGCTGCTGGAGGGAGAGATACACAGTGCATCCTTCTGCAACTGGTCTCCCACACCACACCAATCCTCCTGCTGTCCAGGCCACCTACAGGAGTACCGGTGGTACCCCTCTGATGGTGGCCCTGCATGACACTGTCCGCCGCTGCTCACCAGGTCCCTTCTTCCGCAGGGGAGGGGGGGCGGTTCCGTCCCCTAAAAATTCCCACCCTAGGCAAACGCCTTGTGTGCCTTGTGGTAGATACTTCCCTAGTTCTGGGGTTCTTCCCCATACAAACATTATGGGACCCTTTCTTATGTTCTGCAGTGGGCCCCCTTCCTGCCATTTTGGGCAGGATTGATGCAAGGATTTTTGTCTACCGATGTAACGGTGCATTTTTGCGGAAGAGCTCTGTGCTTCTTGTTGAGTCACAAACTGAGGCACAGTTTACTATGCTTCAGTTATGAATGGACACAGGATCGATTTGTACCAATCACTGGATGTGTTCATTCAGGAAAGGAAGGGCATATATATGAAATATTTACCACCACCACCCCGCATCCTGCTCTACATCCTGAACCTGATCCTCCAGTGTATCATTAGCATCTGCCAGTAGGAGAGGAAAGGAAGGAAGCCGGAAGCAAAGTGGGGGGGCTCACAGGGGAGAAGAAGACAGGGGAGGGTCAGCTGGAGGTGGAGGGAGGGGTTACTGGTTGCAGCCACAGGCACTGTAGATTTCCCTACAAGGGGAATAGTGGAGCCCAGTGCACAATGAACAGGAACTTGGCTGGGTGAGAGTTTGCAGCGTCCTCCAGCCCGCTGTCTGCCTCACTACTTCCTTCCCCTCCCTCCCTGCACATCCCTCAGCCACACTGAGAATAGGAACCTAGGTTGCACTGGTAATAGGAATGCCAGGGCCCAATTGCAAGTGCGACCTTTGTGACACTTGTAGTTCCGCCACTGGAGCAGGCATTGGTCAGGAACATTGTCAGGATTTAAAATTATTTACAAGAAAAAATTCTAGTGCTTTTGAAATGCTTGAGAACAATGTGATATTATCTGAGATTTGGCCTTAATATTTATGTAAAATATATTTGCTGTAAAGAAAGAGTGTATATTTTATGGTACGCAAATATTCTGTCCTCATAGTTGTGATCCCAAAAGATGTGAAGGAGAACGAGGTGGAGTGTCCGGCAAGTTCTGAGAAGGGAAAGAACGGCAAATCAGAGGAGACCTATAAATGCAAAGGAACTCAGGATCAATGCTTTCATATCAATGGTGGACTCTATAGTGGAGGAAAGATGCGGCCTCTAATTATTCATTAACCGATCTTAATACTAATTTTGGATGAGCAAAATTTAAAGCTTCTTTTTTTATTTATCCAAAATTTGGGTGAAAATTGTGTGATTTTGGCAAAATTTTAAACTTTTGGTGAAATTCATTGTTGCCTAATGGGAAGGCAAAATTATATGGGAATTTGGTGCTTTTTAAAGCGATAGCATACTCTGCTTTTTCATGTTACCTACAGGTGAGCTTTCTTATAAGCTTACCTGTGGGTACAAGTGATCAACTTCTAAATATATACTGGTAAGAAGATTTTCACAAGTTCTGCAGTTGGTGACACTACCAGTGCATGCGTACTGCACTCTGAATTGAGAGTACACTGAATGTGCCACAATCGTGACTCTCATGTGCATACACGGGAGTGACGTCATCATGACTCTGCCATTCAAATGGCCAGAACCCAGAGAAAGACTGAGTGAAGATGGAAGACCTGGCAGTGGTGACAGCAAGTGCTTACTAGCACATTATGCCATTAACTTTCAGAGGGCCAGTACTTTTTTTTTTCACTACTGCTTTAATGGTGCAATGGGCTTAAAATGGCTACTGAAGGTTACAATTCCCTTTAGCTATTCTGCCCGGGAGGTCCACATGCAAGCTACTTTCTCCATGCTGAGGGCATGTGGCCTGATAAATTCAGGATGGGCCAGCATGCTCATCTCCCTCCTTTTCTGGCCTGTCAAGCTGCATGCTTTTGTAATTGTCGAATTTTAGTTGAAACTCCACACACAAAAGGGCTTGTATTGAATTTGGGTCTTTTTTGTTTGTTTGTTCATTTTGGGTGGTTATTGTGTTGTGGCCCTTGATATCCATACCAGACCTGAAAAATCTGGTCTGAATGTTTGGAAGTTGTTTTTTAAACACTATTCCCACCGATTGTTTATATTTATTTGGTGGAGATGGCTCACTAGTTATGAGGATGCTGATGGCCACTCTAAACAGGAAGCTGTCATATATAATAGTGCAACTTACTTCCCATTGCAGTCACAGGTTCAGCTTGGCTAAACACCCTTTTAGGTTCAAACCAAACCAACAGTTCTTCCCTAATAATACTTATAATCTTATTTACAAGTGAATTTAATGATTGGGCACTCGGGATGTACCACCAAAGAAGTCTGTGATTATCTTGAGCTCCGTACTGAACTTGACTTACCTTATCTTAAGAAAGGCTACAAGCTGAAATGTACTAAAAAGAGGTTGCGTGGCCGGCTGCCGACGGGGATGGCCGCTTAGTGCAGGAGCTCCGGGGCCCGCCTGCAATCACCCATCTCACAGCGACGAGGGACAGGGTAGTGTGACCCTTCCTCACCTGGCACCTGCCCCAACAGTGTGGGAACCGATCCCCGAGTATGGGGAAAAGAAAGATCAAAGAGGGGCCCCGCAAACATTACTTCGGCAGGCGGCCCCTCCTCCTCCCAAGATGGAGCCGGTCCCAGCACCTCTCCTTCCCTACAGCCATATATGGCAGAGGAGAGTCCTCATTCCCACTCTCAGCAGTCTCAGCCTCCTAGCCCTGTACAACCTGCAGGAACTACACCTGCCAGCCAGGGGCGGTGTCAGGAATCTGGGTATGACCAGAAATGTGTGGACTGACACAGCAAAACGTAGGCTTCCGGTATAGTATAAACAATACAGTTTATCAAGGACTAAAAATACATAAACGCAGTGCAACAAACCAAACCTCCAACAAACAACCATACATACAACACTAAACGTAGTCGGGCAGGCTGGGTCGGTAGCAAACGGGCAAACAAGGTACCAGGAGCAGGCGGGAGAGTGGTCAGGACTAGCCGAGGTCAGTACAGGCAGAGTTTGTGCAGAATCAGGATAGAAGCAAGCAGGATCAGGATACCGGGGCCAAGCAAAACAGTACAACAAGGCACTGACTGCAGGTCTGGCCTTTCCTTAAATACACCTCCTGCAATCAGCCTCAGGTGATGGCTGATTGCAGGAATGAGCTTCTGGTTCCTGAGAGCACCCGCTGGTTAGCCCAGGTACTGCAGCCCACAAGGCAGGTGAGTCCCACCACCATTGGTGAGTCCATTCCTGACAGGCGGACTGACCATTTGGAAACTTGGGCACTGCCCGAAGTCCTGGGGTCAGTAGGGGGCCCCATGAGTTTGGGAAAATACACAGGGGCCCCATGATCCCCTATTGCCCGGGGGCCCCATGAGTTGTCAGTCCGCCCCTGCTGCCAGCAGTCCTCAAAAAGCAAAACAGCACTGTCCCTCTAAACCACAGCTGCCTGGTGAACACATTAACGATTCCTTTTCTCATAATCATACCAGTGCGTTTGTTGAGCGTTTGGAAGGTTACCCTGCTGAAAATCTGCCTTTGGCTGCTTCTGTTATGAAAGATATGCTTGTCACTCTTAAAGGTTCTTTACACAAAGACATGATGAGTTTTGTGACACGGGTGAATGCAGAGGTTGAGAATCTAGGAGAGCGGGTCAATCATGTGCAAACTAAAATGGAAGAGTTTGCGACTGCCCACAACAAATTAGTGGACGCGCACAATGACATGGAAGAGGAATTGAAGGCGCTAAAATCCAAGATGGCAGATCTGGAAGATCGCTCACGTAGAAATAATATTAAATTCAGGGGGGTGAGCAAAACAGTTCTCGACGCAAATCTTAGAAGATATATTCAGCAATTGATTACAGCTTTATTGCCGAGTCTGTCTGAAAGGAATGTGATTGTGGACTTAGCGCACAGACTGCCAAAACCTTCCTTTCTCCCTGACCATGTCCCCTGGGACGTCATTGCTAGACTCCACTTCTACCATGTGAAGGAGTCACTTATGGCCTTTGTGAGAACGCATAATCCATTACCGGCACCGTATAACAGAATATTGCTGTTCGCTGACCTCTCCCAGTATACCATTCTTGCCCATAAAAAATTGCTCTCCTTTACAAAATTGCTCCGTAATAACAACATAAAATATCAGTGGGGCTTCCCCACTAAATTGTTGATTACAAAGGATAACCGTTTACTGACTGTCACCTCAGAAGAAGAAGGATTTCAGCTTGCGAAGAAATGGGGGATTATACCTGCAGAAGGAGACATGCCGTCAGCTAAATCATCCCCTATGAATTGGGACAAAGTGGCGGATTGAGGCACTGCTTTGCAGTTCTAAGCTTTGCTTGGGTCGAGGGAAGGTTCCTCCTCTAGTCCAGTACCATGTTCCGTTGGCAGGCGCGTCTGCTCGCGGGTCCTGGAATTTACCCCCAACCTATTGAAGTGGTTCAGTTCACCTGCTCTTTCTTAATGTGTGTTCTTTATTTTGTTTTTTCCCAATTTTCTCTCCTTTTTATTATTTCTGATTTTTCTAACAGAGTATCAGCATCTGCTTTATCTCAGGAACTCTCATGGGACGCTGAACTGTCTCTGATGATGGGGTTGTATGTGCACCTGCTCCATGGAGAGCTGGTTATTGTGAGTGGTTCTATACATGCCAACATTGCTGTGCTGCTAATATTTTTTGGGCCACTGGATGGCGACTATGCACTATCTATTTGGTATACTTTAAAATTTGAATGTTGTATCTATTAATGCTCATGGACTTAACAACCCGTTCAAACGTGGCATGTTATGGAAGGAGGCAAAGAACCTCCGTGGGGACATTATCTGTGTGCAAGCCCCCCCGTTCCCATAAATTGTTTCCCCACGTGTTTACAGCTAATGCCCCTCAGAATAAATGTGGTGCCCTGATTGCCATAAAACAGTCCGTAGCGTCCTCTCTTCTTTTTCTGGAGAGAGACCGGAAGGGTAGGTTCTTAATAATGGTGTGCGAACTTAATAACATTCCTTATACGATTGTGAACCTATATGCCCCTAACACTAACCAAATTTCGTTTTTCAACTCACTGAGGAAAAAGGTTTCAAAAATTCAGAAACGGTATTTACTTTACTGTGGTGACTTTAATGCTATTGTCCAGAAATCCTTGGATGTTTCGGGCAGTCACGGGGGATACGGTGTTCGATGGTGTCGACCCTTCAGGAGTCCAATCTCTATGATCCTTGGAGGTGATTCCATGATTCGGAGAAAGACTTCACGTACTACTTGTCCCCACATAAATACTCAAGAATCGATTATTTCCTGACCGATTTACAACTTCTTCAGAATGTGACCAAAGCAACCATCCATCCTATGACGTGGTCAGACCATGCGCCCATATCCCTTAGCATTAAAGAGAATTTAAAGTTTTCACCAGTATTCCTGTGCGCAATGATGCTTCTATGTTCCTTAATCCGAGGATTCACTCACATATTTCTTTTTTTTCCAACAAAGATTTTTATTAGAAGAAAGCATTCATAATGATACATGTACAGACGGAAAGCAAAGGTCGGACATATCACTGTATGGCGCTTCCCGTGTCGCAGACGGGTCAAATCACAACAGGCAATACAAACATACCATTGTGAAACATTGTGTCAACGTAATATTACAATCCAGGAAATATACAGCATATATGAAATGCGCAAAGAGATATATTGTCTTTTGACCTTTGAGCAACATTTTCTGTCATGGGAGCGTGAAGAGTATGATAGAGAATATGAACAGCATATGCTCAAGTTTTGGATCTGTTTCAGGAGTCTAAGAATTGGATATGTGAGTGATATGGGGCGTAGTACATCTGTTTGAAGAACAGTGTTCTGTATCGGTTATGGTACAAAAACAAAGATAGGAGTAGGTTATAGGTGGGAGCTAGAGATCAGGTAGAGAGAAGGTTAGTTAGTAAGTAGAATATTGAGGTGATAAAGGTAAGTATATAAAAAAAAGGGGGGAGAAGGAAGGGGGGAGTGGGTTTGGGGGTGGGGGGAGGGCATATGGTGAGGTAAAACGGAAAGGAGGAGTGAGTGTCCGTGGATAAGTGGCTCTCAACCTGTAAAATGAGCCACATTAAAAATACCTACTTATAGCTCAGGATGTGGTGCGTATCAAAACAGTCAACTGGGTAATATGCGGATACAGGTTCCAAGGGAGTAAGCCTTGGCAAGAGGCTACGGTATATCCAGGCATACTTCAAGAGGTATCCCAGAAAAGAGGACACTCCCCAGTATCAGGACATGTCCAGTCACACATATTTCTAAATCATTGCAGGAGTATTTTACTATGAATGCATCCTCAGAAACGGATACATTCAACGTGTGGTGTGCACATAAGGCTGTTTGCCGAGGTGTACTACTCCAGTTAGCTTCCAGGGAGAAAAAACGTAGACAAAGTGCTATGGTTGACATCCTATCTAAGATCGCTTGTTTGGAATCCCAACACAAACAGAGTTTGTCTGATAAGATATTACAGGATTTACAGTCTCATAGATTAGCTCTTAGGGAACTTCTCTTAGTCCAGCATGAAAAGTACCCTAGAAGGGCCAAAACTAATTACTACACCCAGGGTAATAAGGCCGGTAGATTACTGGCCTCCTACATCAACACTAAACAGGTGAAAGCCAAAATCCCTTCACTTATAGATCCCATGAAAAAGGTCTTCCATCCTAACAAAATTGCGGAGGCATTTCGGGCCTACTACGCTCAATTGTATAATCTCCAAGATGATCCCAACGCGCATCAGCCTACCCCTGCTCTTATTAAGATTTTTTTGAGGGTCTCTCTCTGCCTCGACTGAATCAGTCTAAGTTGGACATTTTGAACCAACCTATATCAGATTATGAGGTGACAGCCACCATTAAAGCGTTACCAAAGGGGAAATCACCTGGGGCGGACAGGTTCACAGCAGAATATTATAATGAATTTCAAGGTACGGCGGCCTTTCCCCCTGAGATGTTATAAGCAATTATAGTTACTTTACCCAAACCAGGCAAATCCCCAGATTGTCCTCAAAACTTTTGCCCCATATCCTTAATACAGATCTTAAACTCTATGCTAAAATCCTTGCCACTAGATTGTTAACGGTGACTCCTTCTCTTCTCCAATCAGATCAAGTAGGTTTCGTTAAAGGCAGGCAGCGGATGGCACACGTAGAGTGCTTAATCTGTTACGGATTGCTGAACTTCGTAACTCGCAGACTGTATTTCTGGCTTTGGATGCAGAAAAGGCATTCGACAGAGTTCATTGGCAATACCTCGACGCTACTCTTGGCAACTTTGGTTTGCATGGATACATTAGATCAGCTATTACAGTGCTATGTACTGTGCCCACAGCGCAAGTTTTCACATCCAATGCTTTATCAGAACCTTTTTCAATTACAAATGGGACTAGAAAGGGATGTCCTCTTTCTCCTATCATTTTCTCATTAGTGATGGAACCCTTGGCGACCTCAATTAGATTAAATCCTTGATTTCTGGTATAACAACTGCACATATGTCCCACAAGATCGGTCTATTTGCGGATGATGTTATGCTTACTGTAATGGACCCTTTGACTTCCCCAGCAATTTCCTCTACCCTGGATACATTTAGCATGGTCTCTTACTATAAACTCAATATTACTAAATCTTGTGCGCTTCCGAGAGGTGTTTCAAAGAAATTTTTGCAGAGCCTTAAAGATAAGTTCCCGTACAGCTTGTCCACTAAAAGTCTAGACTACTTGGGCATTCGTGTGTCCTTTCCCTCTTCCAACGTGTTTAAAGATAATTATGAGTCATGGTTGCAGGCACTGTTGAAGGAGTTGTTCTCAATTGGAAAAACTGAACTCTCCTGGTTGGGTAGATTAGCGGCCTTTAAGATGTTAATCCTGCCTAAACTTTTATATTTTTTCAGGACAATTCCGATCCTCATTTCCCATTCCTACTTTAATAAATTGGATATAACATTGTAAAAATATCTTTGGAAAGGGAGGAAACCTAGAATTCCATTCTCCACTCTCGTTAAACATAAATCTAAGCGGGGCCTCCCTGTAATATCCAACTATAACTACGCGGCATTACTGGACCATCTCCAACATTGGTTCAACCACTCGGATAAGTTATGGGTTTAAGAGAGGAGTACAGTCCCGGCTCAGGACCTCCAGGCATTAATACTAGCAAAAGTTATCTCCCCGAAGTTAATACATACCTATCTTCCTTTGATCTCGGCTACCTTGGGCTAATAGGTTTATCTAAATCACTTTTGCTATCCCTAAAATACGGCTTAACATTCCACCGGTAACTTATGACCATATCATTCCCAATCTTAATACGAAGCCTTTGCGAGATGCGGGCTTATTCAATTACTCGGATATCCCTGCTCTGTCCCCCAGGGGAAGCCTTTATCCATGCCTTCAAATCCGGGCTTATCTTGGTGCCACTCCCAATGCATGGGTGGAGGTGGACTCAAAGATCTGGCAAGCTTTGATAAACCCATTGGGACGAAAAAGGGTATATTGTGGTTCTACAGCTTTTTGCAACATGATTCAGATCACTCTGTATTAACATGTGTGGAAAAATGGGAAGGGGATCTGAATAGATCTTTCACTCCAGAGGAGTGGCGGGCAGCTTGGTCCTGTAATATAAGTCTTTTGAAGTGTATTAATCATTGGGACAGCTCCCTCAAAATCCTACACCGCAGTTATATTACCCCATTTAAACTTTCAAAAAATTATTCTGATGCATCCTCTTCATGTTGGAGGAATTGTGGTGGTATTAGAACTTTACTACATGTATTGTGGGACTGTAGGTGCATCCAGAGTTTTTGGAAAGATGTGTTTCATTTGCTCTCTCGAGTGTCCAAAGTATATACGAATCCCAATCCCCATTTGGCGTTATTAAATCTTACGTTGAATTTATTTCCAGTCCAATCCCACACAGTGGTCGCTCACATTCTAATTGCTGCCTGATTAACTTTTACTAAAGCATGGAAATCCACTATATTTCCTTCAGTTTCGAAGGTTATTCATAGAGTACATTCTCATTACCTGTATGAAAGGTCCTATGCAATTTCAAATCATACTCTACAGGTTTTTGATACTAGATGGTTTTGTTGTAATGTTCTGTTCAAGCTCTCTGACCTTTGATAATGATGGATATTAAAGGATACATATTGCTAATAGATGCACTCTGTTGGATTCTCTCTTTTTCTTTATGGAGTTACAGCTTTTTTCGCTACCCCATCTTCTCTTTTCTTTCTTCTTTGTCCAAGTTCTTTTGGATTGTATTCTCCCTATATACTCTTTACTTCTTCTTATGTTTAATGTGTGTATTGCTGGGCAACAACCGTGCATTGTTTAATTTTTGGCGTAGAATCAGCATAATATTTTCTATCCTTTTGTATTAAATTTGCTGTGTCTAGCCGGAATAATGTTTGACATGTATATGACTGTATTTCTGTTAATGTCACGGTTGCTCATTCTTTGTTATTATCTTTGAAAAAAAACTTGAATAAAAACGAATTGAAAGAAATATACTAAAAAAATAAGCACTAAGGCCACATAAAGGGAATGTGCTAGAATAATGACATTGAAGAAGAATTACGATTAAAAGAAAATTGCCTTACCTCTACTTGTCTCTGATTGTAGAGTCCTGCTGTCCCACTCTCAGGGGAGTCTGGAACTTAGCCGCAAGGGAAGCCCTCTCTTCATTGGCCTCTAAAACCAGGTATTTGAGAGGAACTCATTGCTTGGAGGAGGATCTTGATTAAGTCGGTGGAGGCAGTGGAGTATCAAAAACCTGGCAGAGATATATTACATATATAAAGCTTTGTGACCTGCAAGGGTCGAATGTGGAAGGGGAGGGGGCACTTTGGCTATTATTGAGGGGAGTCACATCAAGAGTATCACGAAGAGCACAATTGCAGCATGGAGTGAAGTCATAACCACCGTGTATTGAACACTTTTATTATTTTGCACAGTGTGGCATCACAAATAATTTTGAATTGATTTTGAATTATTTTCCTATATAATATTTATCACTTTGCACAGTTCAAGTGTCATTTTGTTGATTATCACTATTTACCACCAGGGGGCTTATAATTTATGTGTGGGGATTTTGCACTAGATATTTTGTAGATTGATGATTATTTAATTTATTATAATTTTTTGGAAGGAGATAATTTTCACTTTTATATAAGTTGAGCGCTTCATCATAAATATAATTTATTTGCACATATCTTGAGGTATAAAGAATAGGTGATAGCAGCTTACTTTTGGTCACTAGGTTCTGTGGAGCGCAGGGGGATTCTTTGTATATGTAAGAGGGTGATACTGTTCTATTATGTATACAAGGAAAACAAAAGAAGACTATGGAATCCTACTGAATAACTAATAAAATTACAATGCAAGATAAAAAAATTTGCGAAGAGGAGTTTGTGTGTGTGTGTTTTGTTTTATACAAAATTTAAGTATGGGGCACATGAGGGTAAAATTATGCATGCGGGTGCAGGTATAAAAATAGATCATAATAATTCAAATATATAGTTCAAAATATTAGGCCCAGGTTTGCTCTGGTATACTTGCAGGTATCCAGAGGTAAAAATTGAAGTAGATTAGTCCAAGCACTTGGGTAAGGCTAGGGAAGAATTTGAAGTATGGTGCATTGGGGTGTGTAAGTGGACTTGTAGTAATGATGATGATGATGAATGAGATTCATTAGAATGGTACAACTAACTTTACTAGCTTAAACGTAAAACATTTTAACTGCATATTACTATTTATAGATAATAAAACCAGAGATTGTTGATCCAGAGAAAGTCTGATTGTCTTCTGGAGATCAAGAGGAAGGAATTTAGTTTTTCTCTGTTGGAGAAAATTGGACAATAATTATGTTTTTTTTTTCTCTTCTCACCTTTCAAGATGGCAGGCCTAAGAGATGAGAGCCTCCTCCCTACCGGAAACACAATCAAATGACAACTGTTATAAGTCCCCACCCTTCCCCTTGTCCCTCAGTATTGATTGTGTTTCTCCCTACACAGTGGAATGTTGTTTTCAGTGACCAGAAGAAAACAGGGGAGGGTTAGATGATACTCCTGTGATGCAGGCCTAGGAACGCAGGAGAGGGCTGAAGTAAAATGCAGGCCAAGTGTCTCTCACAGGTAGCCCTGGATGTACGACAGCGATCCGGACACAGGGGACTGTGTTCTGCCTCTGCAGCAGACTGTACAGGTCTATCTCTCTCTCTCTCTCTGGTTCCAGTGACCACAAAAGGAAGCCATAGCTATGAGTGTGCTTTAAGTTCATACATGTCCAGCTTTTTTGAGCCATGAAGTAGCTTCCTTCAAATCTATTACCCATAACTGGGCTGTCTTTTAACCATCACTATGACCAAAAAAAAAGGGGTCCCACAAAGTGTCAGGGAGCCTTTCCTAAATCATTCGCCTGGAAAGAGTAGAATCAAACAGGATCCTCTTTGTTTGCCCAAAGTGGTGTCCTTGTTTTACAGAACTACTTGGTCCTTTAAGGAGTCCCAAGAAGTTATTACAGGCAGGAAAGGCCATGACTGCAGGGGCGGACTAACAACTCATGGGGCTCCCGGGCAATAGGGAATCATGGGGCCCCTGTGTCCTTGCCCAAACTCAAAAAAGCCTATGAAAAAGGTACCAGGGGCATCTCATGGGGCCCCCTACTGACCCCGGGCCTTCGGGCAGTGCCCGAGTTTCCAAATGGTCAGTTTGACCCTGCATGACTGCTAGATTTTTTAGACAGTTGACCTCTCTAACCTACAAAATTCAGTTTTTCCGATTCCATCAGCTTTAAGAGCACACACCACAAGATCCAGCATTTGGACAGAGAAGGAAAGACATCAGTGGAGCAGATTGGCAGATCAGCCATAGGATCCAGCCAAGATACCTTCATCAGATAATTTGGCAGGAAGGTCTTGCTGGTAGTTGTCCCACTCTAAGGTAGGCCTGCGGTTACTTGATTATCCTAGAAGGTGAGGAGAAAAACAACAGTTACTCTTACCAGTACAAACTGTTTCTAGCAACTTTCCATGACATCAGGCCTACTTCCCACACAGAAAGAGGGAGGGGGGGATATTAGAGCAATAGGTTGTAAGTACATAGTTACATAGTTAGTCTGGCTGAAAAAAGACAAAAGTCCATCCAGTTTAACCAGTAAAAAAAAAAGTTACAATCCTGTACCCACAGTTGATCCAGAGGAAGGCAAAAAAAACCCAGCAAACCATGATCCAATTTGCTCCTGCAGGGAAAAAAATTCCTTCCTAATCCCCGAGAGGCAATCGGATATTCCCTGGATCAACTTTACTTATAAATGTTAGTATCTAGTTATATTTTGTATATCCAAGAAAGAATCCAGGACTTTTTTAAAGCAATCCATTGAGCTGGCCAGGACCAACTCTTGAGGAAGTCTATTCCACATTTTCACAGATCTTACTGTGAAGATACTTCTCTGTATTTGGAAATTAATTTTATTTTCCTCTGTGATGACCTCAGGGTGAATAGCTCTACACCGAGTTCACTATATGAACCACTGATGTATTATACATGTTGATCATATCCCCCCTTAATCTCCTCTTCTCAAGAGAGAATAAATTCAGTTCCTTTAACCTTTCCTCATAGCTGAGCTCCTCCATGCCTCTTATCAGTTTGGTTGCCCTTCTCTGTACTTTCTCCAGTTCCCCAATGTTCTTTTTGTGAATTGATGCCCAAAACTGAACTGCATATTCCAGATGAGGTCCTACTAATGATTTGTACAGGGGTAAAGTGATATCTCTCTCTCTGGAGTCTATACCTCTTTCAATACAAGTACCTATAAAGAACTTGTAGAAGTCCCTTGTGGACTGGTTTTGAGAGTTAATTTTGTACAGACTGAAGGGGGGGGTGTCAGGGCCTGGACTTGAACCTGGGACTTCTACTGTGTCTGGCAGTAACTCTTCTCACTGAGCCATCTGGGATGCTGGACACCACTCTGCCTGATTGAGTGGACAATGCTGCCCTATACCTTGTTTTCTGCTGAACCTTGAACTCCTTGCTCCTCCCATGAGGTTCCTGATTTAAGCCATGTCTCTTCACTTCCTGTTTGCCAGATTATTGTGCCTTCTCCAGCCAGTATCTCGCTTGTCTCTCGTGCTGCCGTCCATACCGACCTTTGGCTTGTTCCTTGACTACGATTCTGCCTCATCCCAACCTGCTACCACTTGTTACCGACCCTTGGCTTGTTTACTGACCACACTTCTGCTAGATCCCTACTTGCCATATCTGTTACTGGATCCTGGCTTGCTCACCTCCTGGCTGGGCGTTCCTGAGAACTGTGACCTGGTACTAACACGCAGCAAAACCCATCTCCAGCATCAGGAGCTCTGGTGAATACCGGTTAGTGATTAGTCCCCGCACCTCAGGTCATTTCCCAGGGTGACCTGCTTGTTTACCTATCCTGTTGGTTGGTCTGCTGCTATATCTACTGGTCTCTGAGCCTGACCTCTGACCGTGACAGGGGGGACTTATAATGTAACAGCTGTCTATTGATTGTGTTTACTGTAGGGAAAAGCCTCTCATCTCTTAGGCCTGCCATCCTGGAAGGTTCCTAGAAACGCTGTTACTGGCAAGTGTAACTGTTGGTTTTTGCTTTCTTCTGGATCAACTGGGGTGGAAAGTTCTGTACGTGCATATCTGTACATTCTGTGTATCTGGATAGGCAGTCCCAGGGTATGTTCGGGGCTGTGTACCCACAGGGATGTCCGTCCCATTGGAAGCGGCTGCTGTGTCCGTACAGCCACTACATCCCAAATGACAGAAAAGGGACTGCCCGCTAGACATGTGCATGCCAGAGACTTTTGTTTCAGATCCATTTGTTTATTGAAGAACTTTATATCGTTATGTTGAACAGATTCGTTTTTTTTAAATAATTTCATATCATGGCATTTGTTTCATATATTTGTTGGTCCACGTGGATTCGAAAAATTTTGCAGATTTTTCTGAAGATTGCTATATATTAGTTTTCTGCTTCAATATTTCAGGTGGATTTGTTATTCATATATCAAAACTATTTGTAATTTTCTGACGCAATGGAATAAATATAATACAAAATCTGGTGGCCTCCATTTTTCAAACCTAAGAGTTGCATTTTACTGTGGAACTGAACTGACTGACAGTGACAATTACAAATTAAATTTAAATTCACTTGAATCCGAATTATCAAATTAATTTGAAAATGTAATTAAATTCCCCATGGGCCCATAACTACTATTGCATCATGTGACATCTTCCTATGAAACAAATGCATTTGTTAATTTCATTACAACTTTTTTTCAAATTCATTGATAATCATTACTATGTCCATTCGAAGATTTGTATACATCTGAAAATCCAATTTCTATCAAAAAATTCACGTTTGCTGCCTGCATGCGGATGCAGGGAACACTTTTGCATCCCTATGTGAGTAAATACAGCCCTCACACGGGGCACAGATTCATATGCCCTGTGTGAAAGAGGCCCCATTTTAAATGGTCACCTTACAAGCTTCATGATAGATTAAATAAAGTATCAATAAATGCTGTATTACATGCTGTTCACATTCACTCAGTCACTATGAGATTCATTTTCAATATTCTGCAAAAAAAAAAAAACTGGTTGATCCTGCTGTTCACCTTCTGTTCATGTCCCCAATTCAGCTAGGGATTTTGCAGCTATGGAGGCAACTCTGCACATGCTCAGTTTTCAGTGAGTTTTTATGCTGAGAATTTCTTTCCTATCACATCTGAGCAGCCCATGTATTTACAGAATCACATATGTGAGCATATTATTATTATTATTATTATTATACAGTATTTAAAAAGCGCCAATAGTTCGCTCAGCGCTGTACATTACAAAGGGAGACAGAACATGTGACAGAACAATACCAATACAATGCAAAACATGAGGGGATCAAGGGCCCTGCTCTTTCGAGCTTACAATCTGGGAGGGAGGGGGTGGTGGCACAGGAGGAGATAGCTGTGGGGGATGGAGTGGTAGGAAGAGTGGAGGAGGGAGGCAAGTTAGCAGGGGGTGGGGTAGGCTTCCCTGAAGAGATGGGTTTTCAGGGTGCGCCTAAAGGAGAGGAGAGTAGGTGATAATCTGATGGGTTGGGGCAGGGAGTTCCAGAGGATGGGTGACACCCTGGAGAAGTCCTGGAGGCGGGCATGGGAGGAGGAGACCAGGGAACTAGAGAGAAGGAGGTCCTGTGAGGAGCGGAGTGTGCGTGCTGGGCGGTACTTGGATATTAGGTCAGTGATGTAGTTCGGGGCAGTATGGTGGACAGCTTTGTACGTCAGCGTTAGGATTTTGAATTTGATCCGTTGCGCAATCGGAAGCCAGTGGAGGGATTGGCAGAGGGGGGTGGCGGAGACAGAGCGGTTGGAAAGGTGAATGAGTCTGGCAGCCGTGTTCAGGATGGACTGAAGAGGGGATAGCCAGCGGCGAGGCAGGCCAGTGAGGAGGGAGTTGCAGTAGTCGAGTCGTGATATGAGCATATACTCAGTGGTAAATGACAGACCACTTTCTCCCTCCTCCTCTATCTCAATAACCAGCTAAACACAATGGGGATGGTATATTACATGTAGATTAATGGTTGTTTCAACTCCATCTTATTGTAAGACACAGGCTGGAGGGGTGTGACACAGCTTGTCACTGGCAGAAATCCACCCACACCATGTTATTTTCAGAAAATGATAAAGATTTGATTTCAAATATATATTTGTATGACAATTTAAAATAGTTTACTCATAATATTTATTTTTTTTTACTTTGTATTCCAAAGGCTGTTTGTTCTTTATTTTGAACATGTGACCAGCAGCAGAGGACTAGAGCTCCTCCTGCCACTGTTACCCTGGAAACGAGCTGCATCATTTGACAGCTGTATATCGCTTAGGTGAAAAGTTACTTTTTTTTTTTTTAATAAAATGATTAAAAAATTAATCCAAATGCAGAAAGTGAAGTGATCATGTAAATTAAACAGTGTGCTTTTAGTATTACTTTAAGGCAATCATATTCCCACTCAGGGGTGTATTTACCGCGAGGCAAAAAAGGCGTTTGCTTAGGGCGGCAATTTTTAGGGGGGCGACACAGCCCCCTGGAAAAAAGGGACCTGGTGAGCAGCGGCGGACTGAGCCATGCAGGGTCGCCATCAGAGGGGTACCATCGGTACTGCTGTAAGTGGCCTGGACAGCAGGAGGATTGGTGTGACGGGGGAGAGCAGTTGCAGAAGGATGCACTGTGTATCTCTCCCTACAGCAGCTGAAAGCCAGTTTGAGGTTTCTCTCTCCCTCCCGTCAGCTTTCTGCTGCTGGAGGGAGAGACAGACCTGGCTGGATGGAGGGGATGCCCTGGTGGCCGCTCTCCACTGAGCTCCTTCCCCCACCCACACTCAAGCTGGGACCAGGGGACAGCCTGGAGCAGGTAGAGGAGAAGTGGCGGAGAGGAAAGAGCCCGGTGGAGGTGAGCTGTTTTGTATTCCCTCCTGTCGTCCATGAAGTACATGAGACACGATCACTGACAGATCATATGTGACTGCACACACACAGTATGATTACCACCCCCCTGCCCACATTTCCTGCTGCCCAGAGATCAGCAACTCTTGGAGGAGGGGGGTAATCATACTGTGTGTGTGTGTATACAGTCCTATACGATTTGAGAGAGGGAAGAGGGAGAGGAGAGAGAGAGAGAGGGGGGGGGGGGGGGGAGAGAGAGAGGGAGAGGGAGAAGAGAGAGGAGAGGGAAGAGAGAGCGAGAGAATCATATATACATACACACACTTATTGAACTCTCTCATGGGGGGGGGAAATGTTTGTGTTGCCTAGGGCAGCACTAAATCTAAATACACCACTGCTTTCACTCACTGCATACCTTTTTAAATGTAAACCTTTTATTTTAAGGATTTCATTGACTAAGAATACCTTTGTCATATTTTATTGAAAGAAAAGCAAGCTAACAACTGTGCCAAGTCATTATACAATTTCCTATACAGTACATGCAATTTAATCACAAACAGCTAAAACTAGAGAGAATTACATAAGCATAGGGATCTTTATTGGACTGAAAATAACCATCACTTTTTTAAAAAGGACCTTTTTGAGAATCGATCCTAAAGTACATTCAAATAATATCACAATATATAAAGCAGATCAAGTCAAGTCATAATAAGTGTGATCATTTATTTAAATACACAGTAATTTCAAAGCTGCCCTGCAGAGAGCTTGCCATTCCATCAGAAAAACAATCTTCTTCATTGCAGATACAGTATGGAAGATGGCGGATGTGTTGTGTTGTATTCTTTATGCTCCAACTTTACAACCAGTCCCTTTGCATTGCACTCTTTTTGATGCTCTGCAAGCCCAGACCGCGATCTACCAGTCACCTGACCGAGATCTACTGGTAGATCAAAATCTACCGGTTGCTGACACCCTGGGTTAAAGAAATACAAAAATAAACAAAAAAGTATGCAGTGCAGTAAGAAATGGCAGTGCAGAGCTATGGAGTGTATGGTATGTAGAAGCAAGGTGGTCAGTGAGCAGTATGTAATGACAGTGTGGTCAGTAAGCAGTTTGCAATGGCAGGGCAACCAGTGAACAGTATGTAATAAAAGGGAAGTCAGGGAGCAGTATGTAGTGGTAGGGCAGTCAGTGTAGTGTAAGTAATGAGAGGGCAGTCAGTGATCAGCATGTAGAGATGGGGCAAGTCAGTGTGCAGTATGTAGTGGCAGGGCAGTCAGTGAGCAGTGTGTAGAGTGAGGGCTGTAAGTGTGCAGTATGTAATGACAGGGTGGTCAGTGTGCAGTATGTAATGACAGGGTGGTCAGTGTGTAGTGGCAGGGCGATCAGTGAGCAGTATGCAGTGGATGGGCAGTCAGTGAGTAGTGTGTAGAGAGAGGGCAGTCAATGAGCAGTATGTGGTGGCAGGGCAATCAATGAGCAAAATGTGAGATAGGACAGTCAATGAGCAGTATGTAGTGGCAGGGTAGTCAGTGTGCAGTATGTAGTAGCAGGGCAGTCAGTAAGAATTGTGTAGATGCATAGTAGTCAGTGAGGTAAGGTGAAGTTGGCAACAAGGTGAGTATTAATAAAATCAATCTTAATTCAATCCAAAGGAGTACATGCGTTCCAAGCAGTATGTAGTGACAGTGCAGTTAGTGAGTAATGTGTAGGGACAGGGCAGTTAGTGAGCAATGTGTGGAGAGAGGACAGTCGGTGAGAAGCATTTAGTGGCAGGGCTGTGAGCAGTTCCCCAGTCCTTTGTGCACAGTGTAGCAGCCAGAGTATGGCCTCAAGCAACACAGAGGGAATTCTTGATGGACACAACCTCTTCCATAAACCACATGGCTGGAGGTGGAAGACCCGCTCGGCAACCATCTATGTTCCTACTGTCCCAATTTCAGCATCTGTGTCAGTCAGAGTGGCTATCTGTGCCTGAGGGAGAAGTCTGCCACACCTGCTGCCCCACCCACCACCTTCTGTCCAGGGAGGAACTACTGAGTTGTGAGAAGTACCCACTGGTGACTAGCTCCGTATTGGGCACTAGAGAGCAGAGATAAAAGAGAAACACTGCACCTGTGGGAGAGAGATGTGCTTCTGGTATCTGGAGAAACAGAAAAAGGGCGCACCGACCTAGTGCATTATTGTTTAAAATAATTTATTAAAGAAACAAAAATAGGTATCATACTCACAATGGATATAATAACACAGGCATGTCAAACTGAACAAGGTGTATGATCCAAACAACATCTGAGTCCATACGATGGAACCCTGGATGACCAACTGGCTAACGCGTTTCGAGGACACAACCTCTTCCTCAGAGCCAACTGGTTCAGAGCGGTTGGCTCTGAGGAAGAGGTTGTGTCCTCGAAACGCGTTAGAAAGTTGGTCATCCAGGGTTCCATCGTATGGACTCAGATGTTGTTTGGATCATACACCTTGTTCAGTTTGACATGCCTGTGTTATTATGTCCATTGTGAGTATGATACCTATTTTTGTTTCTTTAATAAATTATTTTAAATGATAATGCACTAGGTCGGTGCGCCCTTTTTCTGTTTCTCCATTTGTGTCCAGTGTATTCGGACCACCCCGGTCCATTGAGGGCAGCAAGCAGTGCATATTCCAGAAAATTCCAGAACATTCCTATTGGGTCTACTGAGTCCTTTCCTAGCGCAGGAGTAAAGTGTTTGTTGTGTTGGATGTGCTTCTGGTATCTGCCTGGGAAAGCTGCCTTGCCCCACTCCCCAGCATGCACAGATGACACTCACACCAGCGGTGGAAAAGAAGGTCCAAAGCAGAGTACAAAGTGTCATAATCGGCAACCCTAAGATGACACATTTGCAGCAAGCAGTTTAGTGATCCTTATGCTCTTTTTCTGGAACAAAGCCCGGGACACAGCAGAGATGGGACAATTTAATTAAAAATTGGACTGTCCCAGCAAATCAGGGACTTTTGGCAAGTATGCCTGAGTACCGCTAGCTTGGTTTTGCTACACCATGTATGTGCATTTTAATAATAGTTTTTTACTTTTTAATAAAGTTAGTTAGATGGTTTTATACTATGTGGTTCTTTTTTCTCTCCTTGCTTGTGAGAAACATTGAATTTCCTATTGAGGGAGCTGTGGCCTGCCTGGGAGTCTTTTTCTCACCTTGCTCATGAGGAATGCTGAGTTAATCACTGGCAGGGTGATTCATAGGAATCTGGGAAACATCATAAACCTACACTATATTGCCAAAAGTATCTGGACACCCCTCCAAATCATTGGATTCGGGTGCCCAAATCACCTCCATGGCCACAGGTGTATAAAATCAAGCACCTAGGCATGCAGACTGCTTCTACAAACATTTGTGAAAGAATGGGTTCTTCGCAGGAGCTCAGTGAATTCAAGCGTGATACCATGGTAGGGTTGCCACCTGTGCCATAAGGCCATCTGTGAAATTTCCTTGTTATAAATATATAGTGCCGCGCTCCTATTTACTTATATATATATATATCTCTTGATCTTAGGGGTATATGAATTATTATATGAAGCAATTCATCAATCACTGTGACTAGTGAATAAAGATAATCAATATTAAGTAATAAATAATAATCAATCACTAGTGAATCACTATAACCGGTGAATCAAATAAATATAAATGTGAATCAGCAACCTACATAATTGTGACTGATAACAATCAATCCTTAATTAAATGTGACTATAAAAAAATTTAAATATAAATAAACACAATTTTTTAAATCTGTGCCCCTTTGATCTGCTGTGATCACTCCATCTATATGGTGCAAAAGCATACATATAAGTGCAAATTCATAAAATACAATAAATTAAAAAGTCTTTGAAATAAGTGCAGTGTGCAGGTGGGTTCCTTATTCCCTCTCGCCGAGTGCTTAGTGGTCTCCCTATGCGCTCACCTTAATATTTGCCTGAATAAATTCAGGCAAATACACTTTTAATCCTTCCAGGATTGATGGGATGATACTCTTGTATAAGCTGTTCCAGAAGGTAGATATGGATTTAGAGGGATTCTCCTGTGCTCTCCTCTTTCTCTTATGCAGCTGCTCATTAGAGATGAGCGAAGTATTCAAAAATTAGATTCGGCTGATTCGAGGAATAAATTCGATTCGAGGCGAATATATTCGCTGCGAATTTAACTTTAAAAAGGGTGTTTCTAGGCTTCAGAGAGCCTTTATATTAGTGCAGAACACTGTACCTTTAATTTAAATGCCCTTGGAGTCTGCTGGGGAAGAGAAATAATACTGTCAGTCAGTATGACATGCAGATGAGTGCCGTCGATCTTAGAATCACCGCACACTTCACTCATTTGGGCAGTCACGGGGCCAAAACCAGAGTGTGGAGCCACAGTGTGGCGGTGGAGGCAGCAGCTATGGGAGGCCATACAGCACCCTATGACAAAATGGAACCCACCAGCAGTGTGAGGAGACCTAAAAGTGGCACATGGCAGAGTGTGGCGATGGAGACAGCAGCAATGGGAGGCCGTACAGGGACCCATGACACACTCTGGACCTGGCAGCAGCATGAGGAGGCGGTACAGGGGCCCATGACAGATTACGGGCCTGGCAGCAGCATGAGGAGTCGGTACGGGGGCCCATGGCAGATTACGGGCCTGGCAGCAGCAATGGGAGGCCCGTAATCTGCCAGCACCCTATGACAAAATGGAACCCACCAGCAGTGTGAGGAGACCTGAAAGTGGCACATGGTAGAGTGTGGCGATGGAGACAGCAGCAATGGGAGGCCGTACAGGGACCCATGAGACACTCTGTACCTGGCAGCAGCATGAGGAGGCGGTACAGGGGCCCATGACAGATTACGGGCCTGGCAGCAGCATGAGGAGTCGGTACGGGGGCCCATGGCAGATTACGGGCCTGGCAGCAGCAATGGGAGGCCCGTAATCTGCCAGCACCCTATGACAAAATGGAACCCACCAGCAGTGTGAGGAGACCTGAAAGTGGCACATGGCAGAGTGTGGCGATGGAGACAGCAGCAATGGGAGGCCGTACAGGGACCCATGAGACACTCTGGACCTGGCAGCAGCATGAGGAGGCGGTACGGGGGCCCATGGCAGATTACGGGCCTGGCAGCAGCAATGGGAGGCCCGTAATCTGCCAGCACCCTATGACAAAATGGAACCCACCATCAGTGTGAGGAGACCTGAAAGTGGCACATAGTAGAGTGTGGCGATGGAGACAGCAGCAATGGGAGGCCGTACAGGGACCTATGAGACACTCTGGACCTGGCTGCAGCATGAGGAGGGGGTACAGGGGCCCATGACAGATTACGGGCCTGGCAGCAGCAATGGGAGGCCCGTAATCTGCCAGCACCCTATGACAAAATGGAACCCACCAGCAGTGTGAGGAGACCTGAAAGTGGCACATGGCAGAGTGTGGCGATGGAGACAGCAGCAATGGGAGGCCGTACAGGGACCCATAAGAGACTCTGGACCTGGCAGCAGCATGAGGAGGCGGTACAGGGGCCCATGACAGATTACGGGCCTGGCAGCAGCAATGGGAGGCCCGTAATCTGCCAGCACCCTATGACAAAATGGAACCCACCAGCAGTGTGAGGAGACCTGAAAGTGGCACATGGCACAGTGTGGCGATGGAGACAGCAGCAATGGGAGGCCGTACAGGGACCCATGAGACACTCTGGACCTGGCAGCAGCATGAGGAGGCGGTACGGGGGCCCATGGCAGATTACGGGCCTGGCAGCAGCAATGGGAGGCCCGTAATCTGCCAGCACCCTATGACAAAATGGAACACACCAGCAGTGTGAGGAGACCTGAAAGTGGCACATGGCAGAGTGTGGCGATGGAGACAGCAGCAATGGGAGGCCGTACAGGGACCCATGAGAGACTCTGGACCTGGCAGCAGCATGAGGAGGCGGTACGGGGGCCCATGGCAGATTACGGGCCTGGCAGCAGCAATGGGAGGCCCGTAATCTGCTAGCACCCTATGACAAAATGGAACACACCAGCAGTGTGAGGAGACCTGAAAGTGGCACATGGCACAGTGTGGCGATGGAGACAGCAGCAATGGGAGGCCGTACAGGGACCCATGAGAGACTCTGGACCTGGCAGCAGCATGAGGAGGCAGTACGGGGGCCCATGGCAGATTACGGGCCTGGCAGCAGCAATGGGAGGCTCGTAATCTGCCAGCACCCTATGACAAAATGGAACCCACCAGCAGTGTGAGGAGACCTGAAAGTGGCACATGGCAGAGTGTGGCGATGGAGACAGCAGCAATGGGAGGCCGTACAGGGACCCATGACACACTCTGGACCTGGCAGCAGCATGAGGAGGCGGTACAGGGGCCCATGGCAGATTACGGGCCTGGCAGCAGCAATGGGAGGCCCGTAATCTGCCAGCACCCTATGACAAAATGGAACCCACCAGCAGTGTGAGGAGACCTGAAAGTGGCACATGGCAGAGTGTGGCGATGGAGACAGCAGCAATGGGAGGCCGTACAGGGACCCATAAGAGACTCTGGACCTGGCAGCAGCATGAGGAGGCGGTACAGGGGCCCATGACAGATTACGGGCCTGGCAGCAGCAATGGGAGGCCCGTAATCTGCCAGCACCCTATGACAAAATGGAACCCACCAGCAGTGTGAGGAGACCTGAAAGTGGCACATGGCACAGTGTGGCGATGGAGACAGCAGCAATGGGAGGCCGTACAGGGACCCATGAGACACTCTGGACCTGGCAGCAGCATGAGGAGGCGGTACGGGGGCCCATGGCAGATTACGGGCCTGGCAGCAGCAATGGGAGGCCCGTAATCTGCCAGCACCCTATGACAAAATGGAACCCACCAGCAGTGTGAGGAGACCTGAAAGTGGCACATGGCAGAGTGTGGCGATGGAGACAGCAGCAATGGGAGGCCATACAGGGACCCATGACAGATTACGGGCATGGCAGCAGCATGAGGAGGCGGTACAGGGGCCCATGGCAGATTACGGGCCTGGCAGCAGCAATGGGAGGCTCGTAATCTGCCAGCACCCTATGACAAAATGGAACCCACCAGCAGTGTGAGGAGACCTGAAAGTGGCACATGGCAGAGTGTGGCGATGGAGACAGCAGCAATGGGAGGCCGTACAGGGACCCATGACACACTCTGGACCTGGCAGCAGCATGAGGAGGCGGTACAGGGGCCCATGGCAGATTACGGGCCTGGCAGCAGCAATGGGAGGCCCGTAATCTGCCAGCACCCTATGACAAAATGGAACCCACCAGCAGTGTGAGGAGACCTGAAAGTGGCACATGGCAGAGTGTGGCGATGGAGACAGCAGCAATGGGAGGCCGTACAGGGACCCATGAGAGACTCTGGACCTGGCAGCAGCATGAGGAGGCGGTACAGGGGCCCATGACAGATTACGGGCCTGGCAGCAGCAATGGGAGGCCCGTAATCTGCCAGCACCCTATGACAAAATGGAACCCACCAGCAGTGTGAGGAGACCTGAAAGTGGCACATGGCAGAGTGTGGCGATGGAGACAGCAGCAATGGGAGGCCGTACAGGGACCCATGAGACACTCTGGACCTGGCAGCAGCATGAGGAGGCGGTACGGGGGCCCATGGCAGATTACGGGCCTGGCAGCAGCAATGGGAGGCCCGTAATCTGCCAGCACCCTATGACAAAATGGAACCCACCAGCAGTGTGAGGAGACCTGAAAGTGGCACATGGCAGAGTGTGGCGATGGAGACAGCAGCAATGGGAGGCCGTACAGGGGCCCATGGCAGATTACGGGCCTGGCAGCAGCAATGGGAGGCCCGTAATCTGCCAGCACCCTATGACAAAATGGAACCCACCAGCAGTGTGAGGAGACCTGAAAGTGGCACATGGCACAGTGTTGCGATGGAGACAGCAGCAATGGGAGGCCGTACAGGGACCCATGAGACACTCTGGACCTGGCAGCAGCATGAGGAGGCGGTACGGGGGCCCATGGCAGATTACGGGCCTGGCAGCAGCAATGGGAGGCCCGTAATCTGCCAGCACCCTATGACAAAATGGAACCCACCAGCAGTGTGAGGAGACCTGAAAGTGGCACATGGCACAGTGTGGCGATGGAGACATGGGCCCCCTGGCCACGCTTGACTTTCTGGCCACATAGTCGACATACGGCTACGTTTACTTCCTCGGGCGGCTTGACGAAAAATTGCCACACCGCCGAGTAGGAAACTTTGCCCCCGCTACTCCTCACTGGCTGACTGCTACTTCCTCCGTGCACACCGGCACCACTACTGGCCGTGGTGGTAGGCTGCAGTGGAGCTGGTGCTCTACTCCGTGGCCGTTTGCCTCCACTGACACTGCTGCGACCCTGCTGCCTCCTGGGCAACCCACCGACTGTTTTGCTCGCTGACAAGCTGGCACCCTCTTCTCCTGATGATGCGGAAGCAATAGCCTGATGACGACGAGGCTGCCAAGTGCGATCAGCCTCATCATCATCAATTAGGGTCTCCGCCTCACTACTAGCCCCCTCGGCTGCGTGTGGGTCAGGAGACAGACCTGTCTCTAGACCGGCTACCGAGCCACTCTCCTCGCCAGTACTTCTTCGCCTGGCTGCTGAAAAGGCGGATGTCTCCCCCTGTTCCTGACCGCCCTCTGTTAGCTCTTCCTCACTGTACAGTGGGGCTGAGCCCACAGCATGCGATACTTCGCTTGGTGAGGGAACACCAAAGGACAGGGGCAGGTCGAGGACACGTGATTTCAGTGGGCTTGCTCCCGGGCCATGCCAACTAACATTTGTGTCTGACGTACCCACCGACCGTTGGCTGTAGGTGTCAGAGGTGACCTGGGAAGAGGAAGACGACCGAGTCAACCAATCGATGACGGCAGGGTTGTCGGTGGAGACACGACCGCTGGATGACACCGGGAGCACTGGCCTCTGGCTGCGACTAGTGCTGCCTCGACCCCTTCCTCTGCTGCCACGTCTGCTCGCTCCTGAAACATTGCCTCCTCTGCCACTCCTCTGCGTGTTGTCTGACATACTCTTTAATTCAATAAGCACCCCAAAAATAAAACCGGATTTAACTCTGAACGTACAATAGTGGTTGTGAAGCAGAAAGTCAGTTTATTTAGCACAATCGGTCAATTGCAGCTTGCCGTTGGCTGTAAACTACGTTTATGTCACTGGAATGCACTAATCACCCAAAAAATATTACCGCCACCCGGCGTGTATATGGATTTAACTCTTTGAACGTACAATAGTGGTTGTGAAGCAGAAAGTCAGTTTATTGTACACAATCGGTCAATTGCAGCTTGCCGTTGGCTGGAAACTGTACGTTTAGGTCACTGGAATGCACTAATCACCCAAAAAATATTACCGCCAGCCGGCATGTAAATGGATTTAACTCTTTGAACGTACAATAGTGGTTGTGAAGCAGAAAGTCAGTTTATTGTACACAATCGGTCAATTGCAGCTTGCCGTTGGCTGGAAACTGTACGTTTAGGTCACTGGAATGCACTAATCACCCAAAAAATATTACCGCCAGCCGGCGTGTAAATGGATTTAACTCTTTGAACGTACAATAGTGGTTGTGAAGCAGAAAGTCAGTTTATTGTACACAATCGGTCAATTGCAGCTTGCCGTTGGCTGTAAACTGTACGTTTATGTCACTGGAATGCACTAATCACCCAAAAAATATTACCGCCAGCCGGCGTGTAAATGGATTTAACTCTTTGAACGTACAATAGTGGTTGTGAAGCAGAAAGTCAGTTTATTGTACACAATCGGTCAATTGCAGCTTGCCGTTGGCTGGAAACTGTACGTTTCTGTCACTGGAATGCACTAATCACCCAAAAAATATTACCGCCAGCCGGTGTGTAAATGGATTTAACTCTTTGAACGTACAATAGTGGTTGTGAAGCAGAAAGTCAGTTTATTTAGCACAATCGGTCAATTGCAGCTTGCCGTTGGCTGGAAACTGTACGTTTATGTCACTGGAATGCACTAATCACCCAAAAAATATTACCGCCAGCCGGCGTGTAAATGGTTTTAACTCTTTGAACGTACAATAGTGGTTGTGAAGCAGAAAGTCAGTTTATTTAGCACAATCGGTCAATTGCAGCTTGCCGTTGGCTGGAAACTGTACGTTTATGTCACTGGAATGCACTAATCACCCAAAAAATATTACCGCCACCCGGCGTGTAAATGGATCTAACTCTTTGAACGTACAATAGTGGTTGTGAAGCAGAAAGTCAGTTTATTTAGCACAATCGGTCAATTGCAGCTTGCCGTTGGCTGGAAACTGTACGTTTATGTCACTGGAATGCACTAATCACCCAAAAAATATTACCGCCACCCGGCGTGTATATGGATTTAACTCTTTGAACGTACAATAGTGGTTGTGAAGCAGAAAGTCAGTTTATTTAGCACAATCGGTCAATTGCAGCTTGCCGTTGGCTGGAAACTGTACGTTTATGTCACTGGAATGCACTAATCACCCAAAAAATATTACCGCCACCCGGCGTGTAAATGGATCTAACTCTTTGAACGTACAATAGTGGTTGTGAAGAGGAAAGTCAGTTTATTTAGCACAATCGGTCAATTGCAGCTTGCCGTTGGCTGGAAACTGTACGTTTGTGTCACTGGAATGCACTAATCACCCAAAAAATATACCGCCAGCCGGCGTGTAAATGGATTTAACTCTTTGAACGTACAATAGTGGTTGTGAAGCAGAAAGTCAGTTTATTTAGCACAATCGGTCAATTGCAGCTTGCCGTTGGCTGGAAACTGTACGTTTATGTCACTGGAATGCACTAATCACCCAAAAAATATTACCGCCACCCGGCGTGTAAATGGATCTAACTCTTTGAATGTACAATAGTGGTTGTGAAGCAGAAAGTCAGTTTATTGTACACAATCGGTCAATTGCAGCTTGCCGTTGGCTGGAAACTACGTTTATGTCACTGGAATGCACTAATCACCCAAAAAATATTACCGCCAGCCGGCGTGTAAATGGATTTAACTCTTTGAACGTACAATAGTGGTTGTGAAGCAGAAAGTCAGTTTATTGTACACAATCGGTCAATTGCAGCTTGCCGTTGGCTGTAAACTGTACGTTTATGTCACTGCAATGTACACCCAAAAAATATTACCGCCAGCCGGCGTGTAAATGGATTTAACTCTTTGAACGTACAATAGTGGTTGTGAAGCAGAAAGTCAGTTTATTTAGCACAATCGGTCAATTGCAGCTTGCCGTTGGCTGGAAACTGTACGTTTATGTCACTGGAATGCACTAATCACCCAAAAAATATTACCGCCACCCGGCGTGTAAATGGATCTAACTCTTTGAACGTACAATAGTGGGTGTGAAGCAGAAAGTCAGTTTATTGTACACAATCGGTCAATTGCAGCTTGCCGTTGGCTGTAAACTGTACGTTTATGTCACTGGAATGCACTAATCACCCAAAAAATATTACCGCCAGCCGGCGTGTAAATGGATTTAACTCTTTGAACGTACAATAGTGGTTGTGAAGCAGAAAGTCAGTTTATTGTACACAATCGGTCAATTGCAGCTTGCCGTTGGCTGGAAACTGTACGTTTCTGTCACTGGAATGCACTAATCACCCAAAAAATATTACCGCCAGCCGGCGTGTAAATGGATTTAACTCTTTGAACGTACAATAGTGGTTGTGAAGCAGAAAGTCAGTTTATTTAGCACAATCGGTCAATTGCAGCTTGCCGTTGGCTGGAAACTGTACGTTTATGTCACTGGAATGCACTAATCACCCAAAAAATATTACCGCCACCCGGCGTGTAAATGGATCTAACTCTTTGAACGTACAATAGTGGTTGTGAAGCAGAAAGTCAGTTTATTGTACACAATCGGTCAATTGCAGCTTGCCGTTGGCTGTAAACTGTACGTTTATGTCACTGCAATGTACACCCAAAAAATATTACCGCCAGCCGGCGTGTAAATGGATTTAACTCTTTGAACGTACAATAGTGGTTGTGAAGCAGAAAGTCAGTTTATTTAGCACAATCGGTCAATTGCAGCTTGCCGTTGGCTGGAAACTGTACGTTTATGTCACTGGAATGCACTAATCACCCAAAAAATATTACCGCCACCCGGCGTGTAAATGGATCTAACTCTTTGAACGTACAATAGTGGTTGTGAAGCAGAAAGTCAGTTTATTGTACACAATCGGTCAATTGCAGCTTGCCGTTGGCTGGAAACTGTACGTTTCTGTCACTGAAATGCACTAATCACCCAAAAAATATTACCGCCAGCCGGCGTGTAAATGGATTTAACTCTTTGAACGTACAATAGTGGTTGTGAAGCAGAAAGTCAGTTTATTTAGCACAATCGGTCAATTGCAGCTTGCCGTTGGCTGGAAACTACGTTTATGTCACTGGAATGCACTAATCACCCAAAAAATATTACCGCCAGCCGGCGTGTAAATGGATCTAACTCTTTGAACGTACAATAGTGGGTGTGAAGCAGAAAGTCAGTTTATTGTACACAATCGGTCAATTGCAGCTTGCCGTTGGCTGTAAACTGTACGTTTATGTCACTGGAATGCACTAATCACCCAAAAAATATTACCGCCAGCCGGCGTGTAAATGGATTTAACTCTTTGAACGTACAATAGTGGTTGTGAAGCAGAAAGTCAGTTTATTGTACACAATCGGTCAATTGCAGCTTGCCGTTGGCTGGAAACTGTACGTTTCTGTCACTGAAATGCACTAATCACCCAAAAAATATTACCGCCAGCCGGCGTGTAAATGGATTTAACTCTTTGAACGTACAATAGTGGTTGTGAAGCAGAAAGTCAGTTTATTTAGCACAATCGGTCAATTGCAGCTTGCCGTTGGCTGGAAACTGTACGTTTATGTCACTGGAATGCACTAATCACCCAAAAAATATTACCGCCACCCGGCGTGTAAATGGATCTAACTCTTTGAAGGTACAATAGTGGTTGTGAAGCAGAAAGTCAGTTTATTTAGCACAATCGGTCAATTGCAGCTTGCTGTTGGCTGGAAACTGTACGTTTAGGTCACTGGAATGCACTAATCACCCAAAAAATATTACCGCCAGCCGGCGTGTAAATGGATTTAACTCTTTGAACGTACAATAGTGGTTGTGAAGCAGAAAGTCAGTTTATTGTACACAATCGGTCAATTGCAGCTTGCCGTTGGCTGTAAACTGTACGTTTATGTCACTGGAATGCACTAATCACCCAAAAAATATTACCGCCAGCCGGCGTGTAAATGGATTTAACTCTTTGAACGTACAATAGTGGTTGTGAAGCAGAAAGTCAGTTTATTTAGCACAATCGTTCAATTGCAGCTTGCCGTTGGCTGGAAACTGTACGTTTCTGTCACTGGAATGCACTAATCACCCAAAAAATATTACCGCCACCCGGTGTGTATATGGATTTAACTCTTTGAACGTACAATAGTGGTTGTGAAGCAGAAAGTCAGTTTATTTAGCACAATCGGTCAATTGCAGCTTGCCGTTGGCTGGAAACTGTACGTTTATGTCACTGGAATGCACTAATCACCCAAAAAATATTACCGCCACCCGGCGTGTATATGGATTTAACTCTTTGAACGTACAATAGTGGTTGTGAAGCAGAAAGTCAGTTTATTTAGCACAATCGGTCAATTGCAGCTTGCCGTTGGCTGGAAACTGTACGTTTATGTCACTGGAATGCACTAATCACCCAAAAAATATTACCGCCACCCGGCGTGTAAATGGATCTAACTCTTTGAACGTACAATAGTGGTTGTGAAGCAGAAAGTCAGTTTATTGTACACAATCGGTCAATTGCAGCTTGCCGTTGGCTGGAAACTGTACGTTTGTGTCACTGGAATGCACTAATCACCCAAAAAATATTACCGCCAGCCGGCGTGTAAATGGATTTAACTCTTTGAACGTACAATAGTGGTTGTGAAGCAGAAAGTCAGTTTATTTAGCACAATCGGTCAATTGCAGCTTGCCGTTGGCTGGAAACTGTACGTTTATGTCACTGCAATGTACACCCAAAAAATATTACCGCCAGCCGGCGTGTAAATGGATTTAACTCTTTGAACGTACAATAGTGGTTGTGAAGCAGAAAGTCAGTTTATTTAGCACAATCGGTCAATTGCAGCTTGCCGTTGGCTGGAAACTGTACGTTTATGTCACTGGAATGCACTAATCACCCAAAAAATATTACCGCCACCCGGCGTGTAAATGGATCTAACTCTTTGAACGTACAATAGTGGTTGTGAAGCAGAAAGTCAGTTTATTGTACACAATCGGTCAATTGCAGCTTGCCGTTGGCTGGAAACTGTACGTTTCTGTCACTGAAATGCACTAATCACCCAAAAAATATTACCGCCAGCCGGCGTGTAAATGGATTTAACTCTTTGAACGTACAATAGTGGTTGTGAAGCAGAAAGTCAGTTTATTTAGCACAATCGGTCAATTGCAGCTTGCCGTTGGCTGGAAACTGTACGTTTATGTCACTGGAATGCACTAATCACCCAAAAAATATTACCGCCACCCGGCGTGTAAATGGATCTAACTCTTTGAACGTACAATAGTGGTTGTGAAGCAGAAAGTCAGTTTATTGTACACAATCGGTCAATTGCAGCTTGCCGTTGGCTGGAAACTACGTTTATGTCACTGGAATGCACTAATCATCCAAAAAATATTACCGCCAGCCGGCGTGTAAATGGATTTAACTCTTTGAACGTACAATAGTGGTTGTGAAGCAGAAAGTCAGTTTATTTAGCACAATCGTTCAATTGCAGCTTGCCGTTGGCTGGAAACTGTACGTTTCTGTCACTGGAATGCACTAATCACCCAAAAAATATTACCGCCACCCGGTGTGTATATGGATTTAACTCTTTGAACGTACAATAGTGGTTGTGAAGCAGAAAGTCAGTTTATTTAGCACAATCGGTCAATTGCAGCTTGCCGTTGGCTGGAAACTGTACGTTTATGTCACTGGAATGCACTAATCACCCAAAAAATATTACCGCCACCCGGCGTGTATATGGATTTAACTCTTTGAACGTACAATAGTGGTTGTGAAGCAGAAAGTCAGTTTATTTAGCACAATCGGTCAATTGCAGCTTGCCGTTGGCTGGAAACTGTACGTTTAGGTCACTGGAATGCACTAATCACCCAAAAAATATTACCGCCAGCCGGCGTCTAAATGGATTTAACTCTTTGAACGTACAATAGTGGTTGTGAAGCAGAAAGTCAGTTTATTGTACACAATCGGTCAATTGCAGCTTGCCGTTGGCTGGAAACTGTACGTTTCTGTCCCTGGAATGCACTAATCACCCAAAAAATATTACCGCCAGCCGGCGTGTAAATGGATTTAACTCTTTGAACGTACAATAGTGGTTGTGAAGCAGAAAGTCAGTTTATTTAGCACAATCGGTCAATTGCAGCTTGCCGTTGGCTGGAAACTGTACGTTTATGTCACTGGAATGCACTAATCACCCAAAAAATATTACCGCCACCCGGCGTGTAAATGGATCTAACTCTTTGAACGTACAATAGTGGTTGTGAAGCAGAAAGTCAGTTTATTTAGCACAATCGGTCAATTGCAGCTTGCCGTTGGCTGGAAACTGTACGTTTATGTCACTGGAATGCACTAATCACCCAAAAAATATTACCGCCACCCGGCGTGTATATGGATTTAACTCTTTGAACGTACAATAGTGGTTGTGAAGCAGAAAGTCAGTTTATTTAGCACAATCGGTCAATTGCAGCTTGCCGTTGGCTGGAAACTGTACGTTTATGTCACTGGAATGCACTAATCACCCAAAAAATATTACCGCCACCCGGCGTGTAAATGGATCTAACTCTTTGAACGTACAATAGTGGTTGTGAAGCAGAAAGTCAGTTTATTGTACACAATCGGTCAATTGCAGCTTGCCGTTGGCTGGAAACTGTACGTTTGTGTCACTGGAATGCACTAATCACCCAAAAAATATTACCGCCAGCCGGCGTGTAAATGGATTTAACTCTTTGAACGTACAATAGTGGTTGTGAAGCAGAAAGTCAGTTTATTTAGCACAATCGGTCAATTGCAGCTTGCCGTTGGCTGGAAACTGTACGTTTATGTCACTGGAATGCACTAATCACCCAAAAAATATTACCGCCACCCGGCGTGTAAATGGATCTAACTCTTTGAACGTACAATAGTGGTTGTGAAGCAGAAAGTCAGTTTATTGTACACAATCGGTCAATTGCAGCTTGCCGTTGGCTGGAAACTGTACGTTTGTGTCACTGGAATGCACTAATCACCCAAAAAATATTACCGCCAGCCGGCGTGTAAATGGATTTAACTCTTTGAACGTACAATAGTGGTTGTGAAGCAGAAAGTCAGTTTATTTTGCACAATCGGCAAACTGCAGCACCAACTGTGCACGACAGCCACCAAAAAAAAAAAGGTTGTATGTCACTTTAAATTTTCGATTCTTTGATAGCTGTGGCCCTAAGTAACGATTCTGTGTCCCTGAGTAACGATTCTGTGTCCCTGAGTAACGATTCTGTGTCCCTGAGTAACGATTCTGTGGCCCTAAAGTCTCTGTGGCCCTAACTCTGTCCCTTAATACACACAGGTCTGTCTCTCTTGAATGACCGGAGGCTAATGGAGAATTCTAAGATGGCCGCGATTTATAGCTCCACCATTACACAGTGCTGGCTGGCTGCTGATTGGCTAATGCGATCACATATCATGAATGCATTATGGGTCAGCGCGCCTTGTCTGCGCGCCTTCCCAGAGATCCCCGCCCCATCTTCTCTGTCCATTTTCTCCGTCGCCACACATGTCGCCGCCATTTTTGGGAAAATTCGATTCGTGCATCCGAAGTTTGCTAATCTTCGGATTCGTCGCGAATAGAATTTTTCCAAATCTTCGGAACGAATTCCACTTCGTCATGTTCGATTCGCTCATCTCTAATTATGACATTCCTTACTGACCAAGCCTCTGAGGCATCCTGGGCAGTCTCTTGAACCAGTAGCAGCTCATAGAGCAGGGCCTCACACACAGCACAATGGATACATGGCTTTACCTCCTCAGAAGCTGTCTAACACATCCCACAAAGGGATAATAGCAAATTAGTTCTACGTCCATGGTATAGTGCTAGCTCAAACACAGGCTGGCCCCATATCCAATATGTAGAACCTGGTGTCTCATGTCTCCATTGTAACAACAAAAATGCTCACATGCTCCTTCCAAGATGGTGGATCCATGTGCTCACTTTCTCTCTTCACAATTACTTAGCTCCACCTCAACATGACTCCTTCTTGCACTGCAACAGTTTACATAGTGATTTCTAGCCTGAGGCCCACCTCTGATGTTGCAAAAGTCAATCCTCTAGATCAGGGGTGTCAAACTGGCGGCCCTACAGCTGTTGTGAAACTACGAGTCCCATCATGCCTCTACCTTTGGGAGTCATGCTTGTAACTGTCAATCTTGCAATGCCTCATGGGACTTGTAGTTTTGCAACAGCTGGAGGGCCACCAGTTTGACACCTGTGCTCTAGATTATGCCAAGTGCAAGGGAGACCACAGCTTCTTTCCACAAGGCCGATACAGGGCTGTGCCTTTACATACAGGGTCTCAGGATGTCATGCTTGCATTCATCCCAAACCCACATACTCATCACATGGATGGATACTTATCCTAGACCTCGCTTCCACATCCTCCTGGTCACTGCACACAATAACCTCCTCACACCTGCAGAAATTTCACCAAGGCCTATGTTTTATTTGTGATCTAGGTAGAAGCTCCAGATGTCCAACCAACCACCTGGGGCTCATGAGACATGGGGTCTCAGGCCAACTGATGCATGCAGATTTTTTTCCAGCTGCCAGACGGTGGAACCACTTTCCTCTATCACCACCCACTCCAGAGCAACCCATATTTGCACCAGTAAAAACTAGGGTTGCCACCTCATCCCTTTAATACTGAACACATTAATTACACAGGTTCTGAAGCTAATTTAATGCAGATAAGGCACTAAGTGTGGTTATTTACCACCTTAATCAGGCACAGAACCTGTGTAATGTATATGTGTTTTAAAGGCATGAGGTGGCAACCCTAGTAAAAACACAGCTCTTCACTCCAGGCACCACTCGTCACTATCAGTAGAACATCACACGGAGGGTTATTGTTGTAAAAGTAGTTTTTTTACTTGGTTTAAAACTTTTGTAAAACACTCCATTAAATCGGTAAATACAGAGTTCCAAATAATGGCGAATAAAGATTGCTCCAAAACATTATAACATAGACCCGTTAGAGCAAAGAGAGAGTAAAAAGAAAAATTACCCAGCCTACGACCTACCCACCTTACAATGGGGCACCTTACATCATCACTCCACTAGGAGAAGCAACCCTTAGAGGGGAACCTTCTACCTGCTTATACGCATATATAGGGAAAAACAACAGGTTCACTGATGGCTGCCACACCATTGCTCAGACTCAACTTTCTTTGCTCCTAAATTCAACCATAGTTACATAGTCTGGCTGAAAAAAAACAAAAGTCCATCCAGTTCAACCATAAAAAAAAAGTTATACTCCCACACCCACAGTTGATCCAGAGGAAGACAAAGAACCCAGCAAAGCATGATCAAATTTTCTCCTTAAGGGAAAACAAAATCCTTCCTGATGCCCCGAGAGGCAATCTGATATTCTCTGGATCAACTTTACCTATAAATAGTAACCAGTTATATTCTGTATATCCAAGAAAGAATCCAGGCCTTTTTTAAAGCAATCCACTGAGCTGGCCAGAACCAACTCTTGAGGAAGTCTATTCCGCATTTTTACAGCTCTCACTGTGAAAAAACCTTTCCATGTTTGGAGATTAAATTTTTTTTCCCCCGGACCCCTTGTCCTCTATGATGACCTCAGGGTTAAATACTCTACACCGAGTTTACTATATGAACCACTAATGTATTTATACACAGAGATCATATCCCCCCTTAATCTCCTCTTCTCAAGAGAGAATAAATTCAGTTCCTCTAATCTTTCCGCAAAGCTGATCTCCTCCATGCCTCTTATCAGTTTCGTTGCCCTTCTCTGTACTTTCCTCCAGTTCCTCAATGTTCTTTTTGTGAATTGGTGCCCAAAACTGACCTGCATATTCCAGATGAGGTTTAACTAATGATTTGTACCAGAGTAATATGATATCTCTCTCTCTCTAGAGTCTATACCTCTTTTAATACAAGAGAGGATTTTGATGACTTTAGAAACCGCAGCTTGGCATTGCATGCCATTATTAAGCTTGTGATCTACAAGAACTCCCAGATCCTTCTCCACCATTGATTCCCCCAGTTGTACCCCCCTAGTATGTATGATGCATGCATATTCTTGGCTCCCAAGTGCATAACCTTACATTTATCAACATTAAACCTCATTTGCCACATAGTTTCCCAATTAAATAGTACATTGAGGTTGGCTTGTAAGTTGGAGACATCCTGTAAGGACGTTATTCCACTGCACAGCTTGGTGTCATCTGCAAAGACTGAAATGGTAATTATAATCCCAGACCCTATATCGTTTATAAATGTATTAAAAGTTAAGGGTCCCAACACTGAACCCTGGGATACACCACTGGCAACCCTAGACCATTCAGAGTATGAAACCCTAACCGCTACTTTGAATACGATCTTTTAGCCAGTACACATTAGCCGTGTGTGGGGAACTGTGTCAAACACTTTTGCAAAATCCAAGTATACCACGTCCACCACCACCACCCCTTTGCCCAAGGTTTTGCTCACCCCCTCATAAAAAGAAATCAAATTTGTCTGACAACGTCTGTCTTTCATGAATCCATGCTGTCTGTTGCTTAAAATATTATTTTCCAGCAAGAACTCATCTATGTGGTCTTTTATTAAACTTTCCAGTATCTTCCCAACTATAGTAGTTAAACTAACAGGTCTATAATTACTTGGTAAAGATTTTGACCCCTTTTTAAATATTGGCATCACATTGGCCTTATGCCAATGCAGTGGTACTACGACAAGTAGTAAAGAGAGGAAGTCAAGATCTGGTCAAAACTTGAAGCTTGCAAAGGACCAAGGACTTCACCACTGAGGACTTCACACCACAAGGAGATGCAACCCATAGAGGGGACCCTTCCACCTGCCTATATGCATATACAGGGAAAAGGAACAGGTTCACTGATGGTAGCCACACGCGTTGCAAAGACTCAACTTTCTTTGCGCCTAAATTTAACCATGATAGTATAGAGAGGAAGTCAAGACCAGGTCATAACTTGAAGCTTGCAAAGGACCGAGGACTTCACCACCACATGCCAGCACTGGTGTTTAAGCATGGTCAAGTGGTAAGAACATGAGTAGGTCATATGCTCTTCAAATCCTGAAGTACCAGATATTTTCCTTTCTCTCAGGGACTGAATGGAACAGCAGGTAAAGGAAAGTGGCTTAT
Source organism: Staurois parvus (assembly GCF_062004578.1). NCBI lineage: Eukaryota > Metazoa > Chordata > Amphibia > Anura > Ranidae > Staurois > Staurois parvus. The sequence goes on from NW_028318101.1 coordinate 92,339, forward strand.
GTGCTGCTGGTTTTGCCAACTCTGGTTATCGAGGGGTTGCTTCACCAAAGGCTAGTAGTTTGTTCATTTTGCAAGGGAATTTTCCCAGAGCTAAGTGAATGAGATGAAGCACTGCTGATTTCCTGCATCCAATCATGTACATGCAAAATGCTGTTTTTTTTGTTTTTTTTGTTTCTAATTTTCCGTGCATGTGATTGGGTAGTCTTTGACAAAGTAAAATTTTACCACATTCACTAATCTCTGGGAAGAAATTCCTTACAAAATGAACAGCCTGTTTGCCTTTAGTAAATCACCCTCTAAATCTCTTCTCCTTCAACTAAACCAGCTGCACTGTCTGTAATTTCTATGTAAAGGACAATTATTCTAATGTTAAATATATCTTTAGATCTTTGTATCCACCTGACAGTTATTATGTGATTCCACACCCACTTTTTGTAATTCTGCATTTCATATGAGACCAATTTAAAGGCACTGCCTTTTATTAGGCATAAATAAGAGCTCTAATGAGACTGAATAAACACACTGGGTCTGGTGTTCTCTCTTTATAGCATCATCTGGATTACATCGACCATGAAGACTCTGCTGAGATCGATACTGGTCATCTTCATCTCTGTTACTACAGGTGAGATTTTATTAAAAACGTTGTCATCTTATACTGAGTTTTCTACATGTCCATGAATGATTTTCCTTATGATTTTTTGAATAGTGTCTCTATAATGCCAGGAGCAAATTAGGAATAAATTAAAAATAAATTTTTTTGATAGCTTTTCTACACAGCACTATATTCTATTTTTCAAGTGTCCCAAAGGAGAGACAACCACAGAATGAATGCAAGCTGATTCAAAATCATTCTACTCCATTGCATACACTTGGCTATCAGTATGATGCCAAGAGCAAATACAAATTATAAAAGAGCTCTGAAAAAAATAGAAAATCATTTATTGGTAGTTTTTCAACTGTGTACTTTTTTTTTTTTTAAGTGCTTCCAAAGGGAGGCAACCTAATAATGAACAAGGTGTATGAAAGCTGATTCTAGATTCTTACAAGCTTGCCAGATCCCTATATGATACAGATTATTGCTTAGACTATCATGTCTTTATGTAGCTTCCTTTTTCTGTTTCTTTGCATCCCGTGAGGTTGCATCATTTGTTAAATGTTGTACTGGGATTTCTGCTAGGGAGGCTGAGAAATGCAATTGCAACAAACAATCAGTAGAGGGTAACAGGGAGCTCAATTTATCTTCTTATGCTACACTTACTACTGTATTACCATTGTTGTTTTTAGCTTGGAAAAAATATATTCATTATGTAGCAACCTTATCTGTGTTGTAAGTAGAACTAAAGACAAAAGTTAGGATATAGGGCTTTTCCACACCAGATGCATTCTGGAGTTCCATGCCCCCCCCCCCCTCCCAGCCAAGTCAGCAGCTACAAATACTGTGGCTGCTGACTTTTAATATTAGGGCACGTACCTGTCCAGGGATCCAGCATGTCCTCACCCCGAGCGGATTCTTCATTCTTCAATCGACTGTTGGGTGCTAGCGCCACCATCTTGACTAAGGGAAACTGGCAGTTGAAGCCTTTCTGCTTCACAGCCAGTTTTCTACTGCGCATGCGTGAAGCATGCTGTGCTTTGTGAATGGGCCGCAGTCCTCTGAGACCTGTAATGTGCCCCAGAGGGCTGCAGGGGGCAGGGAAAACTTCCTGTTCAGTTCGCCACGTTGGACTGAGCCAGAAGTGGGAGCTGGTAGCCGTCAAAACCAGGTATCCCCCCCCCCCCCACAAAAGGTGCCAAATGTGTCATTGGAAGGGGGAGAAGGCAGATAAGCGGCGCTTCCACTTTTGGGATGGACATGCACAGTGTTTTTCATGTATGCCAATGGCTCTAGTTCACATCAGTGTAGTCTGTTCCAGTGCAGTCAACATAAGTAGAACCTGTTGCTTTTTCTTCTGTGTGGAACACAACTGGAACACAGCAAAACACATGTAAATGCACCTGAATGCACATTATCCTGAGATTTTTCATATTTCTAAATAAATTAAAAAAAAACAGAAAAAAGGCACTGGAACGCATTGAAAATGCATCAGAAACATGTGTAATATGCAAAAACACATCTGGAATGAAGAAGTTGTGGTGTGAACCAGCCCTAAGTACCAGTTCGCACCAAAACCGCACAGGAGGAACAGTACTGGTTTACACAGGAATCCGGCCTGTGTTCCTGTGCAATTGCTGTGGGATTCAGTGCGTTGTGATTTTCATGCACCAGTAGGCTAGGCTTGCTTGGCATATAGGAACTAGTACTGCTATAGGTAATTCTACACTAGGATATATGCTCCCATCAATTGTACAGAGATGACCATTTGATACAATTGGTTGATTTGTGTGATAACACAAGATACAATGTCTGGTATATTATCAGTACAGACAGTAAAAAAAAGTCTCACACATGGGGTATTGTTTTGAGGTGTAATTCTAAGTATGCCCATGCTGCATGTGAGAGACATTTTAATAAGTTGATGACTTATGACTTCAAAAGACTCACCATGCCTCTTAGAAAGAAAATAACTTGGGGTGTTTTCTTTCCAAAATGTTGTAATTTCTTGGGTGTTTCCACTGTGCTGGTGCTCCAGGGCCTTCAATAATGTGGCAGGTAGTCAGGAATTTAGATGCGTAATTTATCCCCCTAGAACACCTGAAGGTGCTCCTTGGATTTTGGGCCCCTCTGTGTGTCTAGGCTGTGAAAGTCTCACATATGGTATTGCCACACTCAAAGAGTAGCAGAATGTGTTTTGTGGTGTAATTCTAGGTATGCCTATTATGTATTTTGGAAATACCTATTAATTGACAGCTTTGTGTACAAACAAAAATACATATTCATTTTCTCTCTACATTTACATTAAATTTGTGGCAAAAAAATGAATTCTTCAAAAGACTCACCGTGCTTCTTAGAAAATACCTATGGGGTGTTTGCTAAAATTTGGTCATTTTGTGAGTGTTTATCCTGTCCTGGCACTTCAGGGACTCAAGAAATATGATTCAAAAACTAAAACTAGATGTGTATGTACAGTGAGGAACAGAAGTATTTGAACACCCTGCGATTTTGTAAGTTCTCCCACTTAGAAATCATGGAGGGGTGTGAAATTCACATTGTAGGTGCATTCCCACTCTGAGAGACAGAATTAAAAAAAATAATTCATGAAATCACATTGTATGATTTTTAAAGAATTTATTTGTCTTGCAATGCTGAACACCTGAGAAAATCAGTGTTAATATTTGGTACAGAAGCCTTTGTTTGCAATTACAGAGGTCAAACGTTTCCTGTAGTTCTTGGCCAGGTTTGCACACACTGTAACAGGGATTTTGTGTTAGTGTTCTACCAACAGTGACCTTTGAAACTGTGGTCCCAGCTCTCTTCATGTCATTGACCAGCTCCTCCCTTGTAGTTCTGGGCTGATTCCTCACCTTTCTTATCAGTGATACTCCACGAGGTGAGATCTTGCATGGAGCCCCAGTCCGAGGGAGAATGACAGTCGTCTTTAGCCTCTTCCATTTTCTAACAATTGCTCCAACAGTTGATCTATTTTCACCAAGCTGCTTGGAAATTGCCCCGTAGCCCTTTCCAGCCTTGTGGAGGTCCACAATTTTGTATCTGGTGTCTTTTGACAGCTCTTTGATGTTGCCCATGGTAGTAGTTGGCATCTGACTGACTGTGGGGTGGACAGGTGTCTTTAAAGAGCTCAGACAGGTGCTACTAAGTTAGATTAATGAGTGGAGTAGAGGTGGCCTTTTTGAAGGCACAGTAACAGGTCTTTGAGAGCCAGCATTCTTGCTGTTTATTTGGTGTTCAAATACTTATGTTCAGAAGTGCAAGACAAATAAATTCTTTAAAAATCATACAACGTGATTTCCTGAATTTTTTTTTTTAATTCTGTCTCTGAGTGGGAATGTACCTACAATGTGAATTTCAGACCCCTCCATGATTTCTAAGTGGGAGAACTTGCAAAATTGCAGGGTGTTCAAGTGTGTGTGTGTGTGTGTAATATATATATATATATATATATATTGTAAAAAGTCTCACACATTTGCTATCTCCATACCCAGGAGACATAGCAGAATATGTTTTGGGGTGTGATTGTAAGTATGACTATGCTATGTGTGAGAAATAACTTGTTAAAATGACAACTTTGTGAGAATAAATTTTTTTTAATTTCTTAATTTTTCAAAAACTTGGGACAAAAAAATTACAACCAAATGCTCATCAAGCCTTTTACTAAATACCTTGGAATGTCTACTTTCTAAAAATGGGTCATTTGGGGGTACATGTACTGCACTGGTAGTTTAGGGTCCCAATTTACAAATATATGTCCCATAGTTTGTACAGTCTGTAACGTTCACACAAATAATATACACTGATTTGTGTTATTTGTACCAAAGAAATGTAGCAGAATATATTTTGGCCTAAATTTAGGAAGAAAAATTATTTATTTGCAAAATTTTATAAAAACTAAAAAAAAAAAACCCTTTTTCCCCAAAATGTTGTCTTTTTTTCCATTTATGTAGCAAAAAGAAAACAAAAAACCTCAGTGAATACCACCAAAAGAAAGCTATGTTTGTCTGAAAAATGATATCAAATTAATTTGGGCACAGTGTTGCATAACTTAGTAATTGCCATTCAAAGTGTGATAACGCTGAAAAATGGTCTGGGCAGGAAGGGGGTGAAATAGTGTGGTCTTGAAGTGGTTAAAGATACAATATAACAGATATGGAGGACGGCAGAGTAGGTTATAGTTTGTAAGAAGGAAGCTAATGCTTTGTTATCAAATTACATGCTCCATGTTCATTTTGTGTTTATCTCTTTTCCATTTCTTCCAAAGCCCCTGTATAATCCTTAATCACTTGTGATATTGATATTATTTGTCACATTATAAAGTACTAACATTTTTGAAATGTCTTTCCAGCTCCTTTATTTCTAGAAATTATTAATACACAGTCTTCTTTATATTACAGAGGCACTTGTCTGCCGTTTCTGTGAGAATTTCTCAGGACCAAACTGTATCGCCTTAAAAAGTGAGACCTGCCCCACGAATGTCACAAGATGTGTTTCTAATCTTATGATGGCGAAAATTGGTAACCTAAATAATATCTCTTTCTTAAAGTGAAACTAAACTCAGGTTAAGTGCCTTGAAAAAGTATTCATACCCCTTGACATTTTCCACATTTTGTCATGTTACAACTAAAAATGTAAATTTATTTAATTGGGATTTTATGTGATAGACCAACACAAAGTGGCACATAATTGTGAAGTGGAATGAAAATGATAAATGTTTTTCAAATTTTTTTACAAATAAATATCTGAAAAGTGTGGCATGCATTTGTATTCAGCCCCCTTTACTCTGATACCTTTAACTAAAATCTAATGGAACCAATTGCCTTAAGAAGTCACCTAATTAGTAAATAGAGTTCACCTCTGTGCAATTTAATCTCAGTATAAATACAGCTGTTCTGTGAAGCCATCAGAGGTTTTTTAGAGAACATTACTAAACAAACAGCATCATGAAGGCCAAGGAACACACCAGACAGGTGAGGGATAAAGTTGTGGAGAAGTTTAAAGCAGGGTCGGGTTATTTAAAAAATCCCAAGATTTGAACATCTCACTGAGCACTGTTCAATCCATCATCTGAAAACAGAAAAAGTATGGCACAACTGCAAACCTACCAAGACATGGCCATTCACCTAAACTGAAAGGCCAGACAAGGAGAACATTAATCAGAGAAGCAGCCATGGGGCCCATGGTAACTCTGGAGAAGCTGCAGAGATCCACAACTCAGGTGGGAGAATCTGTCCACAGGACAACTATTAGTCGTGCACTCCACAAATCTGGCCTTTATGGAAGTGTGGCAAGAAGAAAGCCATTGCTGAAAGAAAGCAATAACAAGCCCCGTTTGCAGTTTGCGAGAAGCCATGTGGGGGACACAGCAAATATGTGGAAGAAGGTGCTCTGGTCAGATGAGACAAAAATTACATGTTTTGGCCTGAAAGCAAAATGTGATGTGTGGCTGAAAACTAACACTGCACATCACCTTAAACACATCATCCCCACTGTGAAACATGGTGGTGGCAGCATCATGTTGTGGAGATGCTTTTCTTCAGCAGGGATAGGGAAGCTGGTCAGAGTTGGTGGGAAGATGAATGGAGCCATATACAAGGCAATCTTAGAAGAAAACCTGTTAAAGTCTGCAAAAGACTTGAGACTTTGGCGGAGGGTCACCTTCCAGCAGGACAATGACCCTAAACATACAACCAGAGAAACAATGGAATAGTTTAGATCAAAGCATATTCATGTGTTAGAATGGCCAGACCTAAATCCAATTGAGAATCTGTGGCAAGACTTGAAAATTGCTGTTCACAGACGCTCTCCATCCAATCTGACAGAGCTTGATCTATTCTGCAAAGAAGAATGGGCAGAAATGTCCCTCTCTAGATGTGCAAAGCCGTGAGAGACATCCACAAAAAGACTTGCAGCTGTAATTGCAGCAAAAGGGGGTTCTACAAAGTATTGACTCAGGGGGACTGAATACAAATGAACACCACACTTTTCACAGATTTATTTGTAAAAAATTTTGAAAACTATTTATTCATTTTCCTTCCACTTCACAATTATGTGCCACTTTGTGTTGGTCTATCACATAAAATCCCAATAAAATACATTTATATTTTGGGTTGTAACATGACAAAATGTGGAAAATTTCAAGGGGTATGAATACTTTTTCAAGGCACTGTAACTAGGCCATTTTTTGCTATATGGCACTGTGCTACTTTAACTGGTAATTGTGTGGTCATGCAACACTGTACCCAAACAAAATTTACATAATTGTTATCACACAAATAGAGCTTTCTTTTAGTGGTGTTTGATAACCACTTGGTCTTTTATTTGTTGTGATATAAATGGAAAAAGACTGAAAATTTAAAAAAAAAAAACAAATATTTTTTACTTTCTGTTTATAAAAGATACCCAATAAAAAAAATAAAAAATCTAATTTCTCCATGAATTGTGGACAAAATGTATTCTGCTGTATGTCTTTGATAAAAAATAGAATCCCAATAAGCGTATTGGTTTGCAAGCCAGTTATATCACCTACAAACTATGGTGTATATATACTGGAGTTTTTATTATTTCATTTTTTTTATACTACTAATTTATGGTGATCAACGACTTAAAATGGGACTGCAATAGTGCGTCAGGCAATCTGAAACTAACTGATGATGGGGGAACGGACTAGCTGCCGCTGACATCACCAGTGACATTAATGCAGTGATAATACTACACATTGTCATTGTATTAATGACACTGGCTGGGAAGGGGTTAACATATAGGGCAATCAAGGGGTTAAATGTGTGCCTAAATATGTGTATTATGTGTAAAGTGTGCTGATTATTACTAATGGTTTCTAAGTTTTTCATCCCTGCTTTTCAGAGATGAGAAACAGAGATCATTCCCTCTGTACAGAGCTCTGTGTTGATTGTCAAAACAGAGCTCTTGGCTGTGATTGTACACAACCAATCAGTAAGTCCCGGCCATGAATCATTGGATCCTGCTGTGTACAATCACAGTGGGTGCCGGATGATGTGAGGTGCACATATACACACCCGGAGGTAGGCAGCAATGTATGGTTACGTTGGTTTGCCTGCAGCATTTGCCGATCTGCAGTACATTGCAGACTGGTGGGCGATCATTAAGTGGTTAAAAATATATATATTCTATTCAAGTATGTATTCTTAACTCACAAAAAAGTCCCTTCTATTGCTCTCAGCCGCCTCTAAATCTCCAAATTCCTTGTTTTCATGCTGCTATAATCTGACTTCCTATTAGTTGGTGGCTACGTTTGTTCTTCATTATCTCACTGTATGTAGGAATGTAACCACCCTATCATGCACTGACAGACAGCTTAACTCTTCATTGAGACACAGAAGTCAACTGCTTCCCGACCACCCTATAGCAGACGTAATGCTACAGGACGGCAGGGATGTGCAAAATCACGTATACATACGTGATTTTGTATTTCCATGTAAGAAATACTCCCTACCCATGCCGCTATTGGCTCCTCAGCATATCAATCACTGGGTCCCGGACGCTGATTTTCGGCCGGTACTCGGTGATCGTCAGTGGAGCTGACAGGGGAAAGGTCTGTGTGTAAAACAACACAGGCCTCTCCCCTGTCAGCACGAACAGGCTGCTTTGTATTGCTCTGCATAGCAGAACAATACAAAGCAGCTTGTCTACACAGTAAAACACACACACAGCACACATTTAACCCTTTGATCGCCACTCATGTTAACTCCTTCCTGCCCAGTGTCATTAGTACAGTGTCAGTGCTTTTTATTAGGACTGATCACTGTATTGGAGTCACTGGGGATGTTAGTGGCAGTTAGTTCCCCCCTAAATGTCAGAATGCTCACCGCAGTCCCGCAATAAGTTGCTGATCGCCGTCATTACTAGTAATAAATAAAAATTCCAGTATATATACCGCCATTTGTACACGCAATAGCTTTAACGTAAACCAATTAATTTAGACGTATTTTTTTTTTTTAGCAAAGACATGTTGCAGAATACATTTTGGCCTAATTTTATTACGAAATTTGATTTTTTTATGTTTTTTTATTGGACAAGTTCAATAGCAAAAAGTCAAAAATATTGTCTTTTTGTTTTCAGAATTGTTGGTCTTTTTTTGTTTACAGCACAAAACATAAAACACCTCAGAGGCAATCAAAAACCACCAAAAGAAAGCTCTATTAGTGGGAAAAAAGGACATATATTTCATTTATGTAAAGCGTTGCATGACCGCAAAATTGTCAGTTAAAGTAATGCAGCGTCATATCACAAAAAAATGGCCTGGTCAGGAAGGGGGGGGGGGGTAAATCCTCTGAAAGGCAAATGGTTAAAATGCAACACAATTTTACTTTAGCTAATTGCAATACTGCAGATGTTGTTCAAGTCTTTTGTAGTGTAAGAAGACAGTCTTTCCTAACCCCTGTCTCTGCAAATGACACTGACTGTGGGAACATAAAATTTGTGAGGAGGGTCTATCTAGGACTAAACCAACTTGCATTAAACAGGAGGGGAGGGCAGAGAAAGATGCTAAAATCACATTATTAAACAAGCTGCAGTGGCGCAAAACTGCCAGTAGATGTCAGCATACTACAAAAGGATAGCAAAGTAATGCAGTTCAATACAACACAGCATTTTGGGAGCTCATAGAGAATGTAACAAAGAGGCAGAAAACTTTCATAATTACATTTAAAAAAAAAATCCTTAGATCTTCTTTCCATCTTTTACAATAAATCAATACCTTCACCTGGAATAATAATTGTCTGCACTACTGCTGTCGGTAATTATCTAAGTCAATCACCAATCAATTGATCCTTCATGTTTTTTAATACATCTGTATAATTGGCGTCTACTTGTAAAAAAAACTGCATAGCCATTTGTCCAGTGAAAGTGCACATACATACATTCTAATGGAGTAAAACATTTAATGTTGAATATAAATTGCAAATTATATTTATTATGATTTAGAACTTCATGTATCTTCCTTTGTCAGCTGTTTTGGTTTTGAATTAGCAGTCTTTTATGATTTTCTGTTCTAAAATAATTCATGTTATTAGGCTATTTCCTGTGATGATTGAATGTTTTTCATTAAAGAAAAAATAAAAAAATACTCCATTGGTCACTGGATGGTGCTAAGCATCATATAGGAAATTTCTCTGCTACTTTGTGCTATCTGTTGGCCAGATGCCATATTTTCTATTTTAAATAGAAAAACATTTATTTAGCACTGGAAATAACCTAATAACATTCACATAGACTGAATGTACATACACTTTCACTGAACAAATTGCTATTCACATTTTTTTTATAACTAGACCCCTTGGAGTTTGTTGTAGCTGCTGAGGAAAACCCACTGTACTGAGCATGTACATGTGTATCCCAATAAATTAGAATATCATCAAAAAGTTCATTTATTTCAGTAATTCAATTAAAAAAGTGAAACTCGTATACTGTAGATTCATTGCACACAGAGTGACATATTTCAAGCATTTCTTTCTTTTAATTTTGATGATTATAGCTTACAACTAGTGAACACCCAAAATTCAGTAACTCAAAAAATTAGACTATTACATAGGACCAATAAAAAAGGATTTTTAATACAGAAATGTTGTCTTACTAAAAAGTATGTCCATGTACAGTATAGTATGCACTCAATACTTGGTTGGGGCTCCTTTGACATTAATTACTGCATCAATGCGGCATGGCATGGAGGAGATCAGCCTGTGGTCCTGCTGAAGTGTTATGGAGGCCCAGGCTGCTTTGATAGAGGCCTTTAGCTTGTCTGCATTGTTGGGTCTGATGTCTCTCATCTTCCTCTTGTCGATACCCCACAGATTCTTTACGGGGTTTAGGTCAGGCGAGTTTGCTGGCAAATCAAGCATGATCATTAAACCAGGTATTGGTACTTTTGGCAGTGTGGACAGGTGTCAAGTCCTGCTGGAAAATGAAATCGGCATGTCCATAAAGCTGGTCAGCAAAGGGAAGCATGAAATGCTCTAGAATCTCCTGGTAGAGGGCTGCACTGACTTTGGACTTGATAAAACACAGTGGACCAACACCAGCAGATGACATGGCTCCCCAAATCATCACTGACTGGAAACTTCAGAGTGGACCTCATGCAACTTGGATTTTGTGCCTCTCCACTCTTCCTCCATGCTCTGGGACCTTGATTTCCAAATGAAATGCAAAATGTTGGATGAAAGAGGACTTTGGACCACTGAGCAATAGTCCAGTCCTTTTTCTCCTTAGCCCAGGTAAGATGCTTCTGAATGTTGTGTCTGGTTCAGGAGTGGCTTGACACAAGGAATGCGATCGTTGTAGTTTCTTAGATCTAGTCCATAGGGTTCTACGGAAAATCAACTGGGTAAAAAAGAACCCAGACAATTTAACTAAGAATGAGAGAATAGCCCTAGATGAATTACGTCATGCTAAAGAAATAGTAATCAAAAGAAGTGATAAGGGAGGCAATGTAGTACTTATGGATAGTGATGATTATTAAAAGGCAATTGAATGATTTAAGTACCTATCATAAACTATCTGAAAATCAATTCCCTAAAATAGTAAATATCCTTAATCGTTAAATTATTTGGGCATATGAAGCAAATCTGTTGACTAAACAGGAATATGATATGCTCAAAATTGACACCTACAATATCCCTAAATTTTTTGTGATTCCGAAGCTCCATAAGAATCCACTTAAGCCACCTGGTCCTCCTATCGTGTCAGCCATAAATGGACCTCTGGAAAAGGTAAGTCAATTTATAGATGATTTAATTAAGGATTTAGTTGCTTAACAATCTTATGTTAAAGACGCAAGATATGTCCTATTTAAAATAGAAAATATAAAAATCCCAGAAGGTGCACTTCTGGTAGGTATTGATGTAGTATCTTTGTATACCTCTATTCCACATAAATGGGGACTTAGGAGGGTAGCTTATTTCCTGGAGTTACATTATCCAGAAATGGGAGCCCAAAATGAATTGATTCTTGATCTTCTGGAATTCATACTTACACATAATTGTTTTCAATTTTTGCGTAAATTTTTTCAACAAATATGTGGAACATCTATGGAAGCCTGTCAAGGTCCTACGTTTCCTCAGACCTTGTGCTGCTCCATGTGCTGGCATCCATCTTAGGTGTCTGCAAAGCACTGTGGGATCCTTTATGCTTTCAGCCCTCTGTGGCTCCTCCCCCAGGAGGTGGCGGCTTATCACATATAAGTCTGCTGTTCGTGGCTGTCCATTGCATTCGTGTCCTGTCTGTTGCACAACAGCAAGCTCCTGTTTAGCTACTCATTGCTTTCCTGGATACCGACTCGGCTTTGGCTAAGACTCCTCCTGGCTCCTGATCCCGGCTCTGGTGAAGATTCTTCCTGGCTCCTGATCCTGGCTCTGGCAACGATTCTTCCTGGCTCTTGACCCCGGCTTTGGCTATGATTTCCGCTGTTGGACTTGCATAGACTCTTGTCTTATTTTTATATTAATAAACCTACCTTTTAATTACACCTCCTTGTGTGTCTGGCTCCTCTCTCCCTGACAGAGCCCCTTGGTCCCCAGCCTATGCGTGCCTCCATTTGGGACTTTGGGAAGTGGACGTAGTTTATACTTCACCAATGTATGGGAGCCATGTGGCTCAATGGCTCAGATACATTGATGATATATTTATGATTTGGGAAGGAGATGTTGATCAATTACAGGAATTTCTAACTATTCTAAATCAAAATGATAGGAATATCAAACTAACATATAATTGTAAGGAAATTTCTTTTTTAGATCTATCTATCTCAATTCAAGATAACACACTGATTACTAGAACATATAGGACAGAGACTGCAGCAAATACTCTTTTACATGTGAGTAGTCATCACCCCGAAACATTAAAACAAGGTAAACCGGTTGGCCAATTTCTTAGAATAAGGAAAAATTGTACAAATTAAACTCAATTTAAAATAGAGACGGCACAGTTATATCAGAGATTTAGAGAAAGAGGCTACTCGCATAGAACTCTGAGGAGAGCTAAATTTAAGGCTTCATGTAAAACCAGAGGGGAATTACTTGGAAAAAGTAATAATAAAATAAATAAGAAACAAAATGAACCATGTATCCATGCGGTCAATGTCAGATCTGCCCCTATGTACAAAAAACTCAAAAATTCCATAATGTAGATAATTCAAAAACCTATGAAATAAAATACTTCATAAATTGCTCTAGTAGTAGAGTAATCTATATGTTAGAATGCCCATGTAAAAAATTCTATATAGGAAAGACAAAAGGATCCCTAAGAATATGCATAAATGAACATATACGCGATATTAAAAATGAGCATAAAAGTAAAAATGATAAAGAAAGGGAAAATCCCCTAGCCCAACATTTTAGGGAAATACATCAGGGTAAAATAGATGGCCTAAAACCTCTAGAAGAGGGGATTTTGACAAGGTTCTTTTGCAAAAAATTATCCTTAAATAAATATGTTGTTTTTTTTTTTTTAATATTTTGTTGATGGTTTGGTACTATTTGCATTAAGCAATGGTACTTGATATTTGAAAAGGGAAAAACTTTTGATGATATGCCATTCTACTGTCATCTGCTGAATGACATTTGATAGATATAACACTTGATAAATTACCTGTCTCATGGCCACCCTTCAATGATCTATATATGTCAGTCATTTATGTTTTAGAATTCAACTTAGATTTGGAAACAATGTAGTGATGACATTTCAGCACAAGAGGGCGACAAAAGAACGTGATGATGCAAATACTGCACTATATAAGGAATGAAAAGCTGTCCCCTCCTAGTTCTGACGAAGTCTGCGATGATTGGCGGACGAAATGCGTCAACGTAATGACATCATCACGTTCTGCGTAACACCATGCTGCAATGTCCATGATGTGAAAGAGGTATGCCGTACGCCATATGCCTCCATCTTGGATATATACTGGGCAAGGCGGAAAACGCCAGTATCTAGTTGACTCCCGGGAGTTCAGTCAGCTTTACATGGTGATACACCACTTCCACTGGTGGCAAGTAATTTTTGAACAGTAATGACTTGCACTTTGTTACATTAATGGGAAATGTATGTTCTTAGCCTTACAGAGGAACTCTATTACTGTTATTTAGAAGAGACATTTTTGGGCCTTACATAGGTGACAACTTTATGTGTTATGCGTTAAGCATTGATAAGAGAAAATGGGTCTTTGTGTCCAGAACCTTTCTTAAGGAACCGCCTTGCTCTTACTTAGAAGAGGAATTTTTGAGGCCTACAGTAGGCTATTTACATATACGTCCATCGCAGTATTGCGACTCAAGCTATACCTAAAACTCCATAATGCAAATTTTTGGCTCATAGGAGGATTATTACCTCCCATCTTTTGTCAACGGGTCATAAGATCCATATTTTTTTCAAGTGGAAACAATGGTGACCTCCCCTAGGGTAATCATCATTTTCATTGATACTGCCAACAGTAATGTATGATTTTCTATACAGTAATATTCATGGTATTCATCTCAGATTTACCCTAAGTGTTATCCATTGAGATCATCTTGTTTAAGGAATATCGGCCGATTGAGGTTGGCCATACACAATGCAATTTCTTTTATCAGCTAATATGATGATGAGACACAAGGAAGGTAATAATGTTTATTATGACATTTTCCTCTTCAGAGCTATTAGGAATGATTGGATTTAAGCTTGTTGCTATAGATGCAGATACATGTATATGGTGACTCTTCCCAGATTCTTTATTCATTGCACATACAGTATTTATCCTCTAGGAGTTTTACTACTTATTACCGTATCATTCACCATTGATGAATATATGAGGGAAGTGCAAAGACATTTCCAAGATTGGAGAACAACAGGAACTCAAAACTGTGAAGATTCAACCATTCTGAATACTACTATCACGGACTCCCCATCCACCATAAAAAAAGATTTTTTTTCTGTCCAGTATTAACAACGGTTTTTCCAGCCACTTAAATTGATGCAGCTAAGTGAATGTGCAAACTGTTCTTTTTTGTTTTTATATTCACTGATTTTATTTTTGTGATTGACTGTGTGCACACCATGTTCATAACGCCTAACCTTCCCACGATCTTTATGATCTAAATAAAGTTAATAATTTGCATCCACTATTGATGGTGATCATTTACTCCGCATAGGATTCATAATATACCGTCTTGTTTTGACAGTTCTGCTCTAGTCAGCTGCTAACCTTTTTCTTATAAGTTATACTTGGTTTAGAATCCACACCCAATATTAGGGTGAGTCAGAGAAATTCTTTTGATGGGTGGCTACACCCTTAATAATGGCACTTTCTCTTTTTGTGTACATGTCCTGGATACGTCTGTGTGCGGTGACTTGTAAAGCACTGACACCAGCCATAGTCCACTCCTTGTGAATCTCCCCCAAATTCTTGAATGACCTTTGCTTCACAATCCTCTCAAGGCTGCAGTTATTCCTGTTGCTTGTGCACCAGGGGCGGACTGACAACTCATGGAGCCCCGGGCAATAGGGGATCATGGGGCCCCTGTGTCCTCGCCCACACTCAAATAACACCCAAAAAAGCCTATGAAAGGTACCAGGGACATCTCATGGGGCCCCCTACTGACCCCGGGCCCTTGGACAGTGCCCGAGTTCCCCAATGGTCAGTCCACCCTGTTGTGCACCTTTTTTTCTACCACGCTTTCTCCTTCCACTCAACTTTCCATTAATATGCTTGGATACAGCACTCTGTGATCAGCCAGCTTCTTTAGCAATGACCTTTTGTGACTTACTTGTGGACTGTCTCCTGGACAACTGTCAAGTCAGCAGTCTTCCCCATGATTGTGTATCCTATTGAACCAGACTGAGAGACCATTTATAGGCTCAGGAAACCTTTACAGGTGTCTCAAGGCTGATTATAGTGTGACACCACGAGTCTACAATATGGAACTTTTTCACAATATTCTAATTTTCTGAGATACTGAATTTTGGGTTTTCAATAGCTGTATTACTATTATTATTATTATTATTATACAGTACTTATAAAGCGCCAATAGTTCGCTCAGCGCTGTACATTACAATGGGGGACAGAACAATAACAATACAATATAATGCAAAACATGAGGGGATTGAGGGCCCTGCTCTTTGGAGCTTACAATCTAGGAGGGAGGGGATGGTGACACAGGAGGAGAAAGCTGTGGGGGATGGAGTGGTAGGAGGTGTGGGGGAGATCGGCAGTTAGCAGGGGGTGGGGTAGGCTTCCCTGAAGAGGTGCGCCTAAAGGAGAGGAGAGTAGGTGATAATCTGATGGGTTGGGGCAGGGAGTTCCAGAGGATGGGTGACACCCTGGAGAAGTCCTGGAGGCGGGCATGGGAGGAGGAGACCAGGGAACTAGAGAGAAGGAGGTCTTGTGAGGAGCGGAGTGTGCGTGCTGGGCAGTACTTGGATATTAGGTCAGTGATGTAGTTCGGGGCAGTATGGTGGACGGCTTTGTACGTCAGTGTTAGGATTTTGAATTTGATCCGTTGCGCAATCGGAAGCCAGTGGAGGGATTGGCACAGGGGGGTGGCTGAGATGGAGCGGTTGGAAAGGTGAATGAGTCTGGCAGCCGTATTCAGGATAGACTGAAGCGGGGATAGCCAGCGGCGAGGCAGGCCAGTGAGGAGGGAGTTGCAGTAGTCGAGTCGTGATATGATGAGGGAGTGGATGAGCTGTTTAGTGGTTTCTGGGGTTAGGAACGTGCGGATTTTAGCAATGTTGCGGAGGTGGAGTCTGCACGAGCCATAATCATCAAAATTAAAAGGAAAAAATGCTTGAAATATATCACTCTGTGTGTAATGAATCTATATAATATATAACTTTTTGAATTAAATTACTGAAATAAATTAACTTTTTGATGATACTCTAATTAATTGAGTTGTACCTGTATGCAACTGCATTCAGCTCTTTTATATGATTGCTTTATAATATGAAATCATAAATTATATTTGCGGGTCCAGGTATTAGCAATGTGCTCATTTCCTGCTGTCTGTATGCTTTTCTTTTTTGGTTTTGGTTTGAGTATTTGTGGTTGCTGGAGCACCCACCTAATTAGGGTGAGTCAGTATTTGTTCCTAATAACAATAAGGCTCTGTTCACACCTATGCAGTTTGCTTTTTGTCCATTTTGCACTGCTTTTTGCAGTTCATTTTGCGTGTTTCGACATGCGTTTTTGGTGCAATTTTGACGAGTTTTTACCACTTTTTGTTCAGCTATTTTTTTTTTTTTTAAGTGGAATTTTTTTTTTTTGCTGGGCAGAATAAAAATGCAAGATGCAAAATGCAGCTAAAAAGCGGCAAAAATGCCCTACCATGCATTTCAGCAGATTCTCCATTGAACTCTCTTGTAGCAAAAACACTGCTTTTTGCTTTTAAATAAGTCCCTGACCCTTTCCAAAAACGCAGCAGCTCAAAAAAGCATAGATGTGAACATGTTGCATAGGATACCATTTTAAATGGACTGTAGTGTGTTTCTGCAAAAAGCACTAAGGGTTCATGTACACTGCAGCTCCTAAACTGACGTTTAGGAGCTTTTTTGCGTTTTTTTCCAGCAGCCCCTAAACTATCCCTAATGTTTTCTTATGTGTCCATGTACACATCGTCATTTACAGGCAGTTGAGTTTACAGTCGTTTTTTTTTTTATGCATCAAACTTGCGTTCAGGAGTAGATTTTACCGATGTTTCAAAAGCCAAATGCTTGTAAACGCATGTAAATGCTGTTAACTGTGTTTATAAGCGTTTGCGATTAGAAGTGTTTTTAACTGTTCTATGTCCAGATGCTGTCCAGAGCCTTTTTTCATCATCAGAAATGCATGCAAAGTGTTTTCCATGTATTCAAATGGACCCGGTACACCAGCACAGTCAGTTCCAGGTTTCGCATGAAGGAAAAAACGGTAGAACGAGCTGCATTATGCTCATGATGGGATCCATAGTGAATACAACCAGAAAAGACAGGTCATCTCAACACACCACTCTCTCTGCTTCTGCTCTCTCTATTCCTCTCAAAATTACTGAAATAGTTAATTTTTTTACTGTTTTTCAGTGCATTCTCAGCATTTTGGAAGGTCTCCTGAGGTTATCTTTTAAAAACGCTTCTAAGCGCAAACGCACATAAACCCGCATAAACTCGGTTAAACTGACGTTTATTAACCTACGTTTTCCAGCAGTCAGTTTCCATCGGTCAGAAGAGTTTTCCAAACTCCCCGTGTACATGAGCCCTAAAAACGCATTGGTGTGAATGGAGCCTAAATAAGGATTCATGGTATATTTAATAGTTTAATAAAAAATTTATATTAGCAAGCAAAATCAAAAGCAAATCTTCACATTTTCTACCACAACACTGACTTACTCTGTACATCTTACTTTCTTGCTTACCTAGGACTTACCGTTACTTTGTACCAGAGCTCAAGAGGATGTCAGAAGGGCAACGATATGTGCGCTACTACTTTTAACATGACCATGGGGGACAAGGAGGTGCACAGCCTAACTAAGTGCTGTGAGGGGGACAACTGCAATAATGACCAGCTGCAAAGTAAGTAGGAAAACCATGGGGAAGAAATAAGTACATAGAAGGGTGCAGCCAATGAAAAATGGGAATCATTTTAATGGGGATCAAAATCATACAACTAGAGTTTCATTTTCTTATATGTTGTCTTGTATTGGTCCCTCCTGTCTACCCTCATCAACATGCTAATTACATTTTCAAAAATCAAAAAGTTCCCTCTTTGTTACATACGAGGTGGTATCAAAAGGTTTTGAGACTAGTTTTGTAACACACTAACAGATGGCAGCACAAGGCTGCAAGCACAGTCACAATGAGAATCAACCTTCATAAGTCAGTGTGCCAAAAGACATTGTTCTATGTACATCGGGAGCTGTGCAACTGGTGCTATTCTGACCACGTGTGTCACCACGTCTGATATTTCATCATGGACAGCAAGTTAAAACAAAGAGCAAATGTGAAATTCTGCATGAAACCTGTGCACCCACGTTTCTTCACTGGTTATGATGCTCGAGATAAAGGACTTCCAGGGCACGCTGATGGAGTTCTGGGCAGACTTTGTTCCTTCTGTTCCTGGGTCAGCCTCCTGGGGACTGGGGACCTGGTCACTCAAAACACCTCGAAAAACTCATTGCAGCATTGCCATAAACTTGCCAAATCACGTTAAATGTCTGTGGCTGATTTGCACAGTTTCTCGCAGAATTTCACATTTGCTCTTTGTTATAACTTGCTGTCTTTGGTGAAATAGCAGACGTGGTAACGCACGTGGTCAGAATAGCACCAGTTGCACAGCATCCGATGGACACAGGACAATGTCTTTTGGCACACTGACTTATGAAGGTTGGTGCTCCCTGTGACTGTGCATGCAGGCTTGTGTTGCCATCTGTTGGCATGTTACAAAACTAGTCTCAAAACTTTTTGATACCACCTCGTACCTTATTTTAGACCCAGTGATATCATCACCGGGACAATTCAGGCAGCTCATAACTGACTCAAAATATGGTTAAAGCCATATTTAGTCAATGATGCCACCATTATCTCCACCCCTTCCCTTATTTACCTGATGACAGCCTGGAGTGCTGACACTCAGCGGGTGTACTATGCTGGGTCGTCATGAAATAAATCTTCCTACATAAGCTATACCAATTTATCGGCAGTATTCTTTTCTCTACAGTCGTTCAAATGCTGAATTTATAAGCTTGTCTGAGAGTTCAGAAAAAAAGGGGTGGAGAGCTGAAGTTACACTCTGCAGAGCTCATTGAGGTGAGCTCTGAGAGCTGATTGGAGGAAAGAGACACGCCCCATTCCACACACTTCACAGGAACAGAGCTAAGGCTTTCACTCTGCTGGATGTGCTTCCCCTGTCACCATTTTTCTCTTGGTGTCAGGAAAACTCGTCAGAAGTGATTCATACTGCTAGCAGAAGAAGGAAGCATCAGGCAGAAATGACACTTAGTGCTTATAATTGAGACAAGTACACACTATAGAAGGATACGCTCTGTTCATATTTCATATCTGAGGTTTACAACCACTTGTTTTGTCTTTAGATACATTTGAACTGTCTGTTGTACCAGGATTTCATTAAAGGGAATAAATGCTGTGCTGAGATTGGTGCACAAAGAGCAGAGCTGCTGCAGACCATATGACCCAATGTCAGTATTGGGTCTATTTGTTACAGCAGAGGGTGAACTCATAGTGATGGTGATTCAAAATGTTGGTTTCCCATTAAAAAAAAAAAAAACTTTTTTGCTACAGCACTTTATCCTAAATCCATCCGCAGTTTTCTCCCCCTGCACACCCCCACCACAAATATATGTTGATCATGCCACTGAATGCAGCTAACTTTGATGGGGGGTGGGAGACTGCTTTCTGGATTGAGAGCCTTCTGAAACCCTCCCACTGTGAGCTGCAGTGTCTGGGAGGGGGAGTGTGTGAGACACAAATGAAGGCGAATTTTATTCAGTTGGGGAAGGTAAAGGACATTTGGTGGTCACTTTGGAGATATGATCAACATGTATAAATACATCAGTGGTTCATATCGTGAACTTACTGTAGAGCTATTCACCCTGAGGTCATCACAGAGGACAAGGGGGCACTCTACGTCTGGAGGAAAAGAAATGTAATCTCCAAACACGGAAAGGTTTCTTCACAGTAAGAGCTGTAAAAATGTGGAATAGACTCCCTCAAGAGTTGGTTCTGGCCAGCTCAGTGGATTGCTTTAAAAAAGTCCTGGATTCTTTCCTAGATACACAGAATATAACTGGATACTAACATTTATAGGTAAAGTTGATCCAGGGAGTATTCGATTGCCTCTCGGGGGATCAGGAAGGAATTTTTTTCCCAGCAGGAGCAAATCGGATCATGCTTTGCTGGATTTTTTTGCCTTCCTCTGGATCAACTGTGGGTATAGGATTATAACTTTTTTTTTAAATGGTTGAACTGGATGGACTTTTGTTTTTTTTTAGCCAGACTAACTATGTAACTGTATGTCTGTATATGCAGTAAAGCATGGTACTTATACTCACCATAGAACTTAAGGGGTAAATCCTCTGCATTGTGTAAAAAGGCTGTTTGATCCTGTCTTCTCTGCCCCTCCTCTTGTTGAAATGACCACCTGATACAAACTGAATCCGTAGTCGCATGCACATGCTCAGTTTGGTGTGTATTGCTAGAGAAGTTTTTTTTTTTTTCTTGGGAGAGTGCATGTGATCAGCACAAGGCCGATCAGCACTGCCCAGACAGAGGATCAGGACTTTCACATCCTGCTAGAGCAGAAAGAAAACTCCTCCTACAAGCTTTAACCAGTGCTCTGCTGAAGTCACAAGACTGCTCTAACTGCTGATGAGAAAAGGTATTTAGCAGTTTATATTTACTAAAATAATTGCATATCCATGTTCTGTGTACTGTGGGAGACCAGATATAGTGAATGCAAGGTCCGGGGTTTAGTAACACTTTAAGTGGCTTCTGATGTAATTCCTCTCTCCACTAAAGGTCTCCCTTTCCCCCAAAGCTAAGACATATGAAGTGTTTCAGGAGAAGGAAGAGGAGAGTTGGCCCCATGTGGAAAATCTTGGAGCCCTCTGAAAAAAATGAAGGCTTTTCAGTTAGGGCTTTCCCCAGCTGGGGTTCACCAAAAACATCTTCCCCCCCCCACTCGTGGGCTCAGTCAGGGAGATAGGAGATGTGAGGCACCCCAGAAGCAAGTCAAGAGAGGAGAGGATACCAGAATCACGTGATGAAACTAGACATGTGCAGTTCATTTTGTTCCAAATTGAAATTCAGACAATTTTTTTTATTTGCAAATTCAGATGTATCCAAGCTTCTGAATTACAATAGTAATGAATTTAAACGAATCCAAAATAACTAAACGAAATTTCAGAAAATTGAATTCGAAAACAAATTTGAAATATAAACATATTCGTGATTTCTTTCAAAGACTGTGCTTATTAGTGTTAAAATATAGATATCTTCGGGAATTTTAATTTTGAAAAGAATAAAATAAAACAGAATAGAATACAACAGAAAAGCATAGACTAGAAAGGAATAGAAAAGAAAACAATAGAAAGAATGTAGCCATCTTCCGAAATTCAAATTTTGAAAAGAATAGAATAAAAAAGAGTAGAGTAAACATAATAAAATAGAAAAGAATGGAATAAAATAGAAAATAAAACAATAGAACATAATAGAAAAGAATAGCATAAAACAGATCAAAATAGAAAATAAACAAATAGAATATAAAATAAAACAAAATAATAGAAAAGAAAATAATAGAATAGAAAATAATAGAGTAAAACAGAACAGAATAAAATAGCGTAGAAAATAAAAGAGTATAATAAAACAGAATAGAAAATAAGGGAAAGAATAGAAAAAATAGAATACAAAACAATAGAATAGACTAAAACAGAATAAAATAGGATAGAAACGATTAGAGTATAACAGAATAGAAAATTAAAGAATAGAATAAAACCGTATAGAATATAAAGGAATAGAATAGAAAATAATGGATTAGATTGGAAAAGAATAGAATAGATTGTAATAGAATAGAAAATAATAGAAGATAATAGAAAAAAAATAGAACAGAATAAAAAAACAGTATAGATATAGTCTTTCAAAATTAAAATTTCAAATATAATAAATTCAAATTTGAATGCCTATTCAATACTTTGTTATTCAGTTGAATTCAAATTTGAATTAGCAAATGAATAAACGAAACAAAACTAAACACATTCCAAAAACGAGCTAAACAAATTACACAAATCTAGCTAAACAACTAATTAAATAACAAATTGAAACAAAACTAATGTTTCCATCCTGCACATGTCTACTTGGGACATGCTGGCTGACAGTGATTTTTGTTGAAGCTGTTGTGTTATTTACATTGTAGATGTTTGATTCCCTTTGTCATTAAGTAAAGACTATAAGTCTCTGTTCACACTACTATGACCTGAAAGTCGCACAACTTACAATACGCCTTTGCCAGGCAACTTGAGTACCATTTTTGAAGCAACACTGAAGCAACTTTCAGGGAATGCCTGGGTAATCTTCCTGTAATGTGGGATCCAAATCACATCAATATAGAGGAGGTGCCGACTTGGAGGCGACTTCCATTAAAGTCTATGGGCACAAGTCGGATAGAGGTCGCCTTGAATTAGTACAGGAACCTTATCTAAAGTCGGAGCGACTTCAGTAGGTCTAATTACGACAGCTCTCATTGAATAACATGGGATTTCACGCGTCATGTGACTTGGGGTCTCACAAGTCGGATCCCCAGTGGCGGCAGTGTGAACAGAGCCTAAGAGACCTTCTGGACTGGACTCACTTTATTCTTATTGTGGTGGCCAATACGTGGGGAACAGTAAGTAGTAGACCTTTGTATCCTCCAGAGGAGGGGTGGAAGATGTATGTGCTTTTACTCTGCCGATTGGTATGTTAAAGGTTTTTGAATACAGCAACTCCCTCCAGGAGTGTGGGTTTACATTTGTGCAAGTTGGGCCTTCAAATGACTGCATATGGTGTCCAGAAAGCTAAACGTTGTGCCAATGTTCACTTCGTCCCAACACTGTCATACAAGAGCCTTTACTAGTACCTTAGGATTCAAGCGAGTTGGGACAATGATAAATCCTGGACTTGGAGGGCACTTGTTTCAGATCCAGTAATAATGCTGACCAGTAGTCATAGCTTTATCTACAGCAATATTTCAAAACAGCTAGTTCATCCTCTCTTGTATTAGACGAGGTATACACTTCAGAGAGAGTGATATCCTATTACCCCTGTACAAATCATTAGTAAGACCTCATCTGGAATATGCAGTTCAGTTTTGGGCACCAATTCACAAAAAGAACATTGTGGAACTGGAGAATACATAAGTGGGGGATATGATCTCCATGTATAATACATAAGGGGGATATGATCTCCATGTATAATGCATAAGGGGGGATATGATCTCCATGTATAATACATAAGGGGGGGGGATATGATCACCATGTATAATACATAAGGGGGGATATGATCTCCATGTATAATACATAAGGGGGGATATGATCTCCATGTATAAATACATCAGTGGTTCATATAGTGAACTCGGTGTAGAGCTATTCACCGTGCGGTCATCACAGAGGACAAGGGGGCACTCTACATCTGGAGGAAAAGAAATTGAATCTCCTAGTACGGAAAGGTTTCTTCACAGTGAGAGCTGTGAACATGTGGAATAGACTTCCTCAAGAGTTGGTTCTGGCCAGCTCAGTGGATTGCTTTAAAAAAGTCCTGGATTCTTTCTTAGATACACAGAATATAACTGGATACTTTTTTTTTTTTTCAGCCAGACTAACTATGTAACTATGCATCCAGGCTACAAGAAATAAAAAATGATCTTTGCCCATATATTTTCTTTTGTTAAAATTAATTTGTATCACTAGCCAAAATATCTTCTGTTTAAAATAGAATAGGGAATGGTCAGGAATATTTTCAGGATTTGTTTCAATTATTTAAAAGAAGAAATTAGTGCTTTTGAATTTCTTAAGAATAATGTGATATTATCTGAGATTTGCTGGAAATATTTTGTTTGCCCTTAATAGTATTCATGTAAATGATATTTGCTGTAAAAAAACGAGTGCAGATTTTATGGTACACCAAATTTTCTGTTCTCATAGTTGTAATTCCGGATGACTTGAAGGAGAATGGGGTGGAGTGTCCAACGTGTGTTGAGAAGGGAAAGAACTGCACATCAGAGGTGATCTACAAATGCAAAGGGACTCAGGATCGATGCTTTCATTTCACTGGTGGACTCTATAGTGGAAGTAAGAAGTGACCTTCAATTATTCATTAGCTGGTATTAATATTTCCAATGGATGAGCAAAATTGAGAGCTTTTTTTATTTTCCCAAAATATGGATGAAAATTGTGTGATTTTGTCTTATCCACTTAAGCACCATAAGGTTTTACCACCTTCATGAGTAGGCCATTTTTAATATTCAGCACTGCGCTACTTTAACTGGTACTGTCATGCAACACTGTATGCAAATGAAATTTATATACTTTTTTCACAAAAATAGAGCTTACTTTTGGTGGTATTTGGTCACCACTGGGTTTTTTTTTTTATTATTATTATTATATAAACAAAAAAAAGACAGAACAGAAAAAAATTACATTTTCTACCCTGTTAGAAAATATATCCAATGAAAAAAAAAAATTCTTAATAGATTTAGGCCAAAATGTATTCTGCTGTTTTTGGTAAAAAAACAAAAAACAAAAACCCAATAAGTGTTTATTAAAGGATCACCATGTTACACGTTCCCAATGCTGCAGCCGCAGCCCGCTGCCCCCCCCCCCTTCCCCTGACAGAAGTACAGGGAGAAGTTCTCCATACTAGGTCTCAAATTTGAAAACAACGCAGCTCTGTGCTGTGATTTGGTAAGGCGATCAGCAGGTCCCATCCAAAAATCATTGGCCGGGACCTGCTGACCAACTTTTGCTGTACCAAATCGCAGCACAGATCAGGTGGGGGGGCGTGTGCACGCCCTATACCCGGAAATGCTGGATCAGGTACGTGTACGTTACCTAGCGCATCAGGGCCACCGTCTGCAGTATAAACACAGTGGACGGTCCTAAAGTGATTAATTTCATTATTTTGGTGAAATGTATTGTTGCCTAAGGGGAAAGTGAAATTGAAGGCAGATTTGGTGCTTTTTATGGGTGCAATGGGCTTTAAATGGCTCCTCTGTGTTAAAAAACCTCCTTTCAGATATTCTGCCAGAAAGGACCCCCCAAGCAAGCTACATTTCCCATGTTAAGGCATGTGGCCTTGTAAATTCTTTCTCCTTTCCTGGCCTCTCCAGCTGCATGTTCTAGGAAAAGTTTGGCATGATTTAAAAAACAAGAAAAAAAGCACGTGGTTCCCCCAAAAGGATTTGAAAAGTCTGATATTAAATTTAGGTCTTTTTTTGTTTTTTTTTTGTGTTGTGCCCCTTGACATCTATACCAGACCTGAAGGTTCTGGTGTGAATTTTGGGTGGGTGTGGAGGTTACACATTATTCCCACCTCTTGTTTACATTTCATTGTCAGCTGGGAATCCCAGACTGAGAGTGAATGGGCCAGGTGGAGATAGCTTACTGGTTGTGAGGATGCTGATGGCTGCCCTGAGCTGAGCTGTCATATTTAATAGCCAAAGTAAATAACTTACTTCCCGCTTAAGTCGCAGGTTCGGCTAAACACCCATTTGGGTTCAAACCAAACTGACAGCTCATCTCTAATAATATATATAATCTTGTTTACAGTTGGATTTGATGATTGGACACTCAAGGGATGTACCATCAAAGAAGTCTGCGACTATTATGAGATCCATGGTGAATATGACGTACATTTTCTCAAGAAAGGCTCCAAGATACAATG
Source organism: Staurois parvus (assembly GCF_062004578.1). Classification (NCBI taxonomy): domain Eukaryota; kingdom Metazoa; phylum Chordata; class Amphibia; order Anura; family Ranidae; genus Staurois; species Staurois parvus. Next base: position 118,353 of record NW_028318101.1, read on the forward strand.
TTCTAAAAAATAAGCGCTAAAGGTCACATACAGGGGATGTGCTAAAATTATGTCTTTAAAAAAGAATTCTGAATAAAATACAATTGTCTTACCTCTACTTGTCTCTGTTTGTAGAATTATAAGAGGGTGATCTTGTTCTAGTATGTGTATAAGGAAAAACAATAGAAGACTATGGAATCCTATAGAATAAATTATGTTTGACTACTTACTTAACCACTTCAAGTCCAGGCACTTTTACCCCTTTCCTGTCCAGGCCAATTTTCAGCTTTTAGCACTGTCACAATTTGAAGGACAATTGCGCGGTCATGCAACACTGTACCCATACGAAATTTATAGCATTTTTTTTGAGACAGATAAAATTTTATTTTTGTGGTAATTATTCACCACTGGGATTTTTATTTTTCTGCTATATAAATGAAAAAGTCCAAACATTTTGAAAAAAAAGTGTTTTTCTTATACAAATTTGCAAATAGATAATCTTTCTTCATACATTTTGGCCAAAATGTATTCAGCTATCTTTTTAGTAAACCAAAAAATATTATTTTTCAAAAAATATATATTTTTATATATATATATATATATATATATATATATGTATATATATATATATATATATATGTTTTTTAACATACTGTCACCCTAGCAGTACAGTGTCACCATGGTGACACTGTACTACTTGTGGTGGGTGATTTTTTTTTTTTTTTTTTTTTTACACTGATTGCTTTTATACCCATAAAGGCTATAAAAGCAATAATTTCTCCTATTCTCTGGCAGCATTCTTGCAGCCATTGAGAAATACTCTTAGAGCTGTAATTGGTCACAGCTTGTCACATGGTACAAGTCTGTTGTGAATAGCCTTGTACCATGTGACCTCTGTGATCATTCACAGATTTCAGTAGTAGTAAGCAATGATGTCAGAAGTGACATCGTGCTTACTACTATTCATGTGATCACTGATTGGCCAATCAGTGATCACATGATCGGGACCTCACACAGAGGTCAAGTACAGCGATCGGGAACCGGATCGCAGTGCCGTGCGCTCCCAGCGAGTGCGCACAGGCAGGGAATCGGGAGGATGTGCCACCCGCTCCTACACTGCTCCTGTCCGGCCGTTTATGTACATGGGTCTGACGGAAAGTGGTTACAATGCACAATAAAAATAAATATGTAGAAGAGTTTATATGTGCATACTGGTAAAAATAAAATGCAAGTTTAATTACGGGGTACATGGGGTTAAAGGAGAAATTTTTTTTGGCCATACTTCTCTTATGTGTCATAGGAGTGAAGCAGTAAAGCACACTGACGGCTGACCTCACAGAGCCGGTTCACGCACTGAAAAGATCCCAACTATATGGTGGGGGAACCACCCAGATGCCTAGATCGGCAGATGTCTCATACTCTCAAGCAAGCTGCTGAGAACCTAAGCTAACTACTCTTGCTCCCTCCAGCAGCTTCTCCGCCAATCACATCCTTCTGCCCAGGGAGAAGTTGCTGAGCTGTGAGAAAGTCCTCCCAATGACAAGGTCCATGTGGGGCACTAATGAGGAAGAATAATGGAGACACATTACACCGGAGGGAGGCAAAGCTGTGCTGTACATTTTGTATTTCATGTTGTAGCACTGTAGTCACTGTTAATGGAGGGATAAGTGAGGGGAAAAAAGTTCCCAGACCCAAAGCTTTATTGAAAGGACAAGGACACAAAAGTGAGAGTCCATAAGGTTATAGTCTCTGAGCAGACTGTAGACCAGTCTGTGACAGTCCTCAATGGACATCCTCTCCCTCTGGTGGATGAGACACTTTCTGGTGCACCACAAAGTATCAACACATCATCCACCAGGTAACATCAATGTTGTCTTGAGCAAATGTCTCACAGATAGTCCGTTCAGCTCACCAAAGTGTGTGATGACTACCTGTGGCACAAAGTCTTTGAGTCCTGGTTCCAAGGCCCTGGTCTTGTGCAAAGGAGCACGTCCAGAAAACATGCAGAGCAGTTTCTTTGTGGATGATAGAGAAGGTGCCTGTATCTGCACAGGTTTCTGGCATGTGTAGTGGCAACCCACCTTTGATTGCCTTCCATGCCAGATCTTTGTGGCTGTTGGTGAGTCTCATGAAGAAACATTCTTCTATAACACCTTGCAGGTGGATAGAGAGGCCTGGAACAGTCTGCAGTGTCCTTGGCTCTAATCAACTTGAAGATAGGCTTCCATAAGTTGGTCTTGGCTCCATGTAGCCCCCTGTTTCTTGATAAATGTAGTGTCCAAATAATACCAAGGAATGTCCCAGTTGTAGGTGATAGAACTGTCCCATTTGTACCATCCAAGTGAAAGTGCTGCCCCATGGAATACATAATACCTGCTGTATGCTACATTCTTCCCAATACTGCACTCACTACCATTCTGGATGCCCTATAGAACATGTGGCTTGTGCTCTGAAGCTGATGCTAGCCCAGAAAAGCTACCATGCCCAACTCTCCAGTGTGCAAAGATAACACTCACACAGGAGGTAGAGAGGGAGGTCCAGGGCAGTATACAAATTGTCATTACCAGCAACATAGAACGGGCACATTTTCAGCAAGCAGCTTATTGATCCTTTTGCTCGTATTCGGGGACAAAGCTCGACACACAGCAGAACAAATCAACTAAAAAATGGGACTGTCCCGGCAAATCTGGGACTGTTGGCAAGTATGCACATGTACTTCAAAACATATTTCATGTACAGTATGTGGATTTTAATCTTCTTAATAAATCTGGTAGTATGGTTTCACACAATGTGGCTCTTCTCTCTTTGCTTTTAAGAAGCATTCAATTTCCTATTGAGGGCGCTGTGACCTGTTTGGGAGTCTTTTTCTTACTTTACTGTTTATCTTTACCAGTGAAAGTAAAACAAAATCCTGAATTTTGGGTTGTCCCCAGAAAAGTAATAGAGGGGAAATCGTCCGATGGGGACACTAGTTCTGGTGACCTGGGGGTCCCCAAAGGAGTTTCTTATTTTTAAGGAATTTCCTTTATTAAAAAGCATAAAGAGTACATACAAAAGTGATGACAGTGTTGTAAGTAACCGAGGAACCAAAAGTCTGCCAAATGATGGAACTCTTCTGGTTGAAATTTATGTCATCGCACCATCTTATGCGTTTTGGGGGCATGTGCTGGCAGTTATTACCTGAGGGACTCTGTTCAGCTTCTCTGGGATTTCTTAGTGATACGGTGTGAAGTTATATAATTTTACGTGAACATTGGGAAACCTTGTTTGACTGCATTTGCATATATGCCTGCGGGTGGTGGGACTGTACCTACTCAGATTTTTCTGGGGTTTTTTTCTTGCAATCTTTTAAACTAGTGTCAGGGTCACTTCAGGGAATAGAGGAATTAAAAATGGCTCCTTAAAGGGTGTTTCCTAATGTCCTATGGACTGCCAACAGGTATTTTCAAATAATTTCATATAAATTGGTATTTTTTTCATGCTGGACAGCTATGTTCCTCCTTCTACCTTTTGTGGATCGATAAACATCAGCCCCATCCACATCTGCTTCCAGATACCTTCTTTTTTTTCCTGTGAATAACTTTATTGTATGCATTACATAGTGGCAACACCATTGCCTACTGTTCATGGATTCAGTATTGCAAACAACGACATCAGGGATTCTCAGCCAGGGTTCTATGGAACATTAATGTTCCTCCAGAGACTGTTAGAGGTTCCTTGAGCAATCAGCAATTTCTGCCTCTCTGATGAGTTCCCACTGACACCATTGATCTTTTTTGCTACCTGTAAGGGGGAAATTCATCCCAATGACCACAAGTGTAAGGAGCATTCTTTCCACTGACCATCACACTAATGTATCATGATATAAAAAGAAAATAGTAGAATGGGACTTTTGAGGCACACCATTATTCATTAAAATGCAATTTTATTTCATCCTTCTATAAAAGAGAAGGTATTTAACCTCCTTGGCGGTATGATTCTTTCCGATTTTTTTGTGTTGAAAGCGGTACCATTTTTTTGCATGGAAATATGTAGTTTTTTATTGTAGGCTGTAATTTTTAGGAATAACTCACTGAAATCTGTCCGAACAAGAGTCTAGTAAACATCCCGGGTATGATAAAACTTGAAACGCGAAATCATAAATTATAATTTAATAAATAATCATAATAAATAATTATAAAAAATAATAATATAATAATAATATATTTAATTCAATAATATAATCAAACCAAAAACACTGAAATTTGAAATACAGAGGCAAATTCGCACATCGCTGAGCAAAGTCGCAAAATCGTTTTCAGTGTCTCATGACGAATTTCCCCACAAAACATTATCACTCAATTCTCAAGTGGTTCTGATTTACTATCGCTGTTCTCTAGCCGGTCTAAAAGCGCTTTTGACATAAAGGGACGCTTTTTGGACGCCATGGACTTTTCTAAGTTTCCAGGCAGAAAGAACAGTCAAAATGCAGGCAGGGCACAGGACAAAGCAGCAGGGACAAAATATATGTGAAATGCATTGAAACAGCAATGTTTTACTATATAATAATAATTTTTTAAAAAATGAAATTTTTTAAAAATTTCAAATTTGCCGCCGGTTCTGGCGCCCGTACGTCCCGACGTCACAGGGACCGGAACACGGAAGCCGGATGCCGGCACCGGCCGGAGGAGATGGCCAGGGACGCTGCAGGGGACACATCGCGGGAGCGAAGGACAAGGTAAGTGCTGCAGGGACTCCCTGAGCAACGCCGCATGGTAAGCCCGAGTGTAGCTCGGGATTACCGCTCTTGGTACTGAAATTTTACCCCGAGCTACACTCGGGAATACCGCCAAGGAGGTTAACCAAAATACATCATCAATTACATCTAAAAATGTTGCAACAGCTTTACACAAAAAAATTTAAATGTGGATGTAATTGATCATGTATTTTGGTTAAATACCTTCTCTGTTATACACTGCTCAAAAAAATTAAAGGAACACATTCTAATCAGAGTATAGCATCAAGTCAATGAAACTCCTGGGATCTAAAAATAGGTATTAAGCCAGCGTTCTGTGTGTAGCTTGCATAAGGATAAACCCCTTGATCCTTAAGATAACATGTAATAAAAAATGCAGTGTTAAGAAATACAATATAATGATAAAGTGACAAAGTGGTAGGTTTATGTGCCTATAAGGTGCTAAATATTGTGATTAGAAAAGTCGTCAATTACTGAAAAGAGATTCAGTGAATGGATAATTGTCACAATGTTATATTTGTGAGATAAGTGGTGCTAAAGCTAAAACGGCAATATTAATAATAGTAACAATAGGTTATAAGTCCATAGAAGAAATTCATCAGATGATAGTGCTCGTGACTTCCGTGATAGGGAACAAACGTGCTTGCACTCACCGGAAGCGCAAATATGTTGCGCATGTATAGTAATTATCCAGACTGGTACTAGTGGTCATCAGGGTACTGGCGGGGGTAGGGGGCTCCAATGGCACACTCTGCACACAGGGAAGGCACTTCAGACCTCACAGCTTGGACCCTCTCAGCATGCGGGGACAGCTCCTCCTATGCACTCTCACCCAGATTAGCCAGAGCTACAAACATCCACCTTAGATGGCTCAAAAAAAGGCCACCAAACAAAAGTGGTTGGATAGTGTAGTATTTTAATATGTAATATACAGCTTAACTACAGAAGCAGCTCAGTAAAAATAGGTCAAATTCCAAAAAACAGCTCAGTGATCTAAGTTGTCAAAATCCAAAAAACAACTCAGTGATCTAAGTTGTCAAAATCCAAAAAACAACTCAGTGATCTAAATTGTCAAAATCCAAAAAACAGTTCAGTGACCTAAGTTGTCAGCTTAGTAACCAAAATAGATCAGATGCCCGCTGCAGTATTATGAAATCAGTTCAGTGGCATGAGTAACAGCCAATAGCAAGGCATATATCAAGGTATATATGTCAGCAGTAATCGCAAAGTCAGTTCAGTGGCATAGCCAATAATAGGCATATATGTCAGCAGCAATAGTAAGGCACATATCATGGCATATATGTCAGCAGTATTCATAAAATAAGATCAGTGGCATAGCCAGATAATAAGGCATATATGGCAGCATATGTATAGTAAAAAACGATCCTCAAGATGCCGCCAGTCTGGCCTTTTGTAACTTTTTTTCACTAGTTTTGCATTTGGCTAGGGTCAGTGTCACTACTTTAGCATGAGGCAGTACCTGGACACTACAGAGGTTGCACAGGCAGTCCAACTCCTCCAGGATAGCACATCAATAGGTGCCATTGCCAGAAGGTATGCTGTGTCTCCTGGCACAGTCTCAAGAGCATGGAGGAGATTCCAGGAGACAGGCAGTTACTCTAGGAGAGCTGGACAGGGCCATAGAAGGTCCTTAACCCATCAACAGGACCGGTATCTGCTCCTTTGTGCAAGGAGGAACAGGATGAGCACTGCCAGAACCATACAAAATGACCTCCAGCAGGCCACTGGTGTGAATGTCTCTGACCAAACAATCAAAAACCGATTTCATGAGGGTGGTCTGAGGGCCCAACGTCCTCTAGTAGGCCCTGTGCTCACTGCCCAGCACCATAGAGCTCGATTGGCATTTGCCATTGAACACCAGAACTGGCAGGTCTGCCACTGGCGTCCTGTGCTTTTCACAGATGAGAACAGGTTCACTCTGAAAACATGTGACAGACATGAAAGGGAGAAGCCGTGGAGAACCTTAACATCATTCAGCATGACCATTTTGGTGGTGGGTCAGTGATGGTCTGAGGAGGCATATCCATGGAGGGATGCACAGACCTCTACAGGCTAGAAAATGGCACCCTGAGTGCCATTATGTATCAGAATGAAATCCTTGGACCCATTGTCAGACCCTAGGCTGGTGCAGTGGGTCCTGGGTTCCTCCTGGTGCACGACAATGCCTTGCCTCATGTGGTGAATGTATGCAGGCAATTCCTGGAGGATGAAGGAATTGATATCATTGAATGGCCCCCACGCTCGCCTGACCTAAATCCAATAGAACACCTCTGGGATATCATGTTTCGCTCCATCCAACGCTGCCAGGTTGCACCTCAGACTGTCCAGGAGCTCAGTGATGTCCTGGTCCAGATCTGGGAGGAAATACCCCAGGACACCATCTGTCGTCTCATTAGGAGTATGTCCAGACATTGTCAGGCATGCATACAAGCACATGGGGGCCATACAAACTACTGAGGACCATTTTGAGTTGCTACAATGAAATTTCAGCAAAATAGACTAGTCTGCTGCATCATTTTTTCACTTTGATTTTCAGGGTGTCTCTGAATTCAGTCCTCTGTAGGTTGATAATTGTCATTTACATCAAACAATGGGGCATCCTTACATTCCTAACACATTACCCAGTCCATATCAGTATAGATATCCAGCATGATATTTTTTCCCATTGAGATCTGATGTGTTTTCAAATTGTTCCTTTAATTCTTTCCAGCAGTGTACATGGATGAAATAAAAATGTTTTTTAATGAATAATGGTGTGCCTCAAAATTCCCATTCTACTATTTTTTTTTATATTGCAATAGACTCAGGGATGTGGCATATTTTTTTTTGTTTATGTCTTGGTTAAATCTAATGTATCACAAGTTGTGGATACTATCTCAAAGAAAGGAAAAATAAACATGACGGGACTTTACTAGTACAGTAGCGGACAGACTCGTATTCATACATTTACATATTTATTTCAAATACATCTTGCAATGACAAGGTACAACAATAATACATGGCTAACCAGCCCAAACAGTAATGGCTTAACCTTCTATAGCAGTGGTTCTCAACCTTTCTAATGCCGCGACCCCTTAATACAGTTCCTCATGTTGTGGTGACCCCCAACCATAAAATTATTTTCATTGCTACTTCATAACTGTAATTTTGCAGTGGGAGGAATAGTGCCACATCATTGGTGTCAGTGGGAGGAATAGTGCCCCATCATTGGTGTCAGTGGGAGGAGTAGTGCCCCATCATTGATGTCAGTGGGAGGAGTAGTGCCCCATCATTGGTGTCAGTGGGAGGAGTAGTGCCCCATCATTGGTGTCAGTGGGAGGAGTAGTGCCCCATCATTGGTGTCAGTGGGGGGAGTAGTGCCCCATCACTGGTGTCAGTGGGGGGAGTAGTGCCCCATCACTGGTGTCAGTGGGAGGAGTAGTGCCCCATCACTGGTGTCAGTGGGAGGAGTAGTGCCACATCATTGGTGTCAGTGGGGGGAGTAGTGTCCCATCATTGGTGTCAGTGGGGGGAGTAGTGCCCCATCATTGGTGTCAGTGGGAGGAATAGTGCCCCATCACTGGTGTCAGTGGGAGTAGTGCCCCATCACTGGTGTCAGTGGGAGGAATAGTGCCCCATCATTGGGGTCAGGGGGGGGGGAAATAGTGCCCCATCGTTGGTGTCAGTGGGGGGAGGAATAGTGCCCCATCGTTGGTGTCAGTGGGGGGGAGGAATCGTGCCCCATCCTTGGTGTCAGTGGGGGAGGAATAGTGCCCCATCGTTGGTGTCAGTGGGGGGAGGAATAGTGCCCCATCGTTGGTGTCAGTGGGGGGAGGAATAGTGCCCCATCATTGGTGTCAGTGGGGGGAGGAATAGTGAACCCATCGTTGGTGTCAGTGGGGGGAGGAATAGTGCCCCATCGTTGGTGTCAGTGGGAGGAATAGTGCCCCATCATTGGGGTCAGGGGGGGGGAAATAGTGCCCCATCGTTGGTGTCAGTGGGGGGAGGAATAGTGCCCCATCGTTGGTGTCAGTGGGGGGGAGGAATCGTGCCCCATCCTTGGTGTCAGTGGGGGAGGAATAGTGCCCCATCGTTGGTGTCAGTGGGGGGAGGAATAGTGCCCCATCGTTGGTGTCAGTGGGGGGAGGAATAGTGCCCCATCATTGGTGTCAGTGGGGGGAGGAATAGTGCCCCATCGTTGGTGTCAGTGGGGGGAGGAATAGTGCCCCATCGTTGGTGTCAGTGGGAGGAATAGTGCCCCATCATTGGGGTCAGGGGGGGGGAAATAGTGCCCCATCGTTGGTGTCAGTGGGGGGAGGAATAGTGCCCCATCGTTGGTGTCAGTGGGGGGGAGGAATAGTGCCCCATCGTTGGTGTCAGTGGGGGGAGGAATAGTGCCCCATCGTTGGTGTCAGTGGGGGGAGGAATAGTGCCCCATCGTTGGTATTAGTGACACAAATGATGGGGCACTATTCCTCCCACTGACACCAATGATACTTACCTTGCTGACCCCTGCTCCAGCCTGGGCTCGCTCTCTCACTTACCTGTCAGCTGTCTTCCTTCTCTGGCCGCTCTCCTCTTCACTCGCTCCGGCAGCTCCCTCGGTCTTCTTTGATGTACGCGCGCTGCCACTCGGCTCCTCCTCTCCAAGCTCCACCTCCTCGCCGGTGATTGGCCGCCTGTGTGCCTCTCCTGAGCTACAGTTCCGGTGGCCAATCAGCGGCGAGGAGGCGGAGCTGCTGAGCGATCCTGGAGGTGTGGCCAGGTGACAGCAGCGTATCATCCCGCCCACACATCGCCGGAGACTGCAGCGGTGTCTCGGTTCCTAAGACCATCGGAAATATGTGTTTTCCGATGGTCTTAGGCGACCCCTGGGAAATGGTCGTTCGACCCCCAAAGGGGTCGCGACCCCCAGGTTGAGAACCGCTGTTCTATAGCATAATATCCTCCAAAAGTCGACGTGTTTTGCTTGTTAGCTTCTTCAGGACACAGAGATTGGAGGCGAAGAGATCATTTACCTTAGCTAGAAAATGTATACATATACACATATATATATATATATATATAAATCATTAATCATACAGTATAAGTTTCACAAAAACACCATAAACTTTAAAAAAAACCTGTTAGCCGCAAACTCACATATCAGCATAGGCAGTGATGTGGGGCAACAGCACCCACTCAGGAAGTAAACAAAATGGTCTCAAATGAGCATCCAAATCTAAAGCCCCTCCCAACGTCCCCAATCAGATGGTGTCCTATTTCAAAGAACAAAGGAAGACAATCCCAATAAAGAGAGAGATAGAGAAGGGAAAGAAGGATGGTAAATCCAGACCACAGACAACAATCGGTCACTTACTTAGTCAGGAGACAAGTAGCGGATATATTCATATGTGGATTCATCCATACAAGGTATATTCCATAGATACGTTCTAAGATATAATCTGAATATAACAATACATTAAATTACATATACATAAAAATAAAAAAACAATATGGAATTATTCATTTCTTAAAGATTTCAAAGAAATCCAGCAAGCAGTTCCCAAACACCTGCCTAATGCTCCCAATATGGCAAGAGAGGGTGCATGGAAGATCCAATGCCAGACCTCAGTATTGCGTGATGTAAACCCGCTCTTTTAAATGACCATATATAACAATACAAGATGTCTTCCAAATCATGCTCATCCGTCTGCTACAGGGCAGCATGGGTGCGCAAAATCACATACTGTATATATATGTGATTCATGCTCCCGAGGTGATCGCGGGCCGGGGGTGAGCACGCCCCAGCTGACCTATGGGTACGTGATTCAGTGCCCAAGGGATCAATCATCCGATTTAGGCCAGTGATGTTCGGCCTGAATCGGATGATCGATCCCTGCCCTATCAGAGATTTCCTGGTACCTGTGTTTACACTTACACAGGTAAAGGAAATGATGCAATCTTTTCTCTCTTGGCAAATTGGGTCCCAGAGAGAGAAGAAAGTAGACACACATGAGTAAAACAGCATGCAATTTTAGTTAGAACACATTTAACCCCTTGATCGCCCCCCCAGTTAACCCCTTCACTTCCCTGTCATCAGTGTCATTAGTAGAGTGTACAGATTTTTTTACTTATCACTGTATTAATGTCACTGGTGAGTTCAGATAGCGTTAGCGTCCCTCCCAGATAGCACCAGATTGCCCGTCAGTACACCAGTCATCACATTTAACCCCTTGATTGCCAGGAACATGCTCATACACAATAAACCTCCATTGCTAGTATAGTGTCTGAACGGATCACTATCTTTGATCAGATCAGCACTATACCAGTGTTCACATTAGCATAGTGTTCCAAAAAATGCAGCGTTGGCAGGATCAGCCCCGGCACCTGCATTTATCCCCTACGCTTAACCATACCCTCCCCCCCCCCAGCAAGTGCAGTGTCAGTAGGTCACTGTCACTGGATATATTGCACACAAAACTGCAGTGTTTGCAGAATCAGGTCTGATCTCTGTTAGCACTTGCAGATAAATGTTTTTGTAGCGGTTCAAGCAGTCCCTGACAGCCAGGTGCTCTTTTTCCCGTGAGTCGCACTAGGTACCTATAAATTTAGTAGCCAAAATGTCCAACGAAAGGTACTCGAATGAAGAGGCCTAAAGGATTCTGAGCCTGTCAGATGAGAGCAAAAGAGAAGCCTCACTGACAGAATCTGCCTCAGAGTACGAACCTGTAGAGAGCAGCGGCACCCTGACACACAGCTGAGACGATGGAGAAAAGTATATATGTGATTTTGAGCACCTGTGCTGCTCTGTAGCAGTATATCTGCTATAGGGAGGATGGGAAGCGGTTAATGTATAACTGAAGACAAACTTTTTTTTTTTAGTTTTGGATAGAGTGGATATGGATTAGAACCCCTGTCAGTTTTTTTTATTGCTGTCTGTGCCCCCATTAGGGAGATCCCCCCTCTCTATTTGTCCTGTTTATAATTATCAATGAAAGTAAAAGAAAATCCCAAATTTTGGGTTGTCCCCATAAAAGCAATAGAGGGAAAATCCTCCAATGGGGACACTGGTTCTGGTGACCTGGTAGCTCATTTGAATTCTTGGTCACACTTTTATCTCACCCCAGGTTTCCTTTGCCTTCCTATTGGCCAGTGAGTCTGCTTTTCTAATTTAAAGGTCAATAGGGAAGACAGAAAATGGCAGAAGGTAGAACAGAAGTCTCCACTGGAAGCTGTTGTAGATATTTGCAGTCTGAGTTTGGGGATTCTGGGTCACAGCAAAGATTGTCTATTTCTAGTGGTTGTCAGATACCATTTCTATAGAGGTATGCTGCCACCTAATGTTGTTGCATAACAATTGCATCTACTTTGTAAGATCATATGCTATGTGATAATGCACAATAGGGGATGCTTGGCAAACACCCACACATCCACTCCTGACTGTTTCAGTGTTTGCCCTCCAGAGGATTTACCCCCCTTCCTGACCAGGCCATTTTTTGCGATACGGCGCTGCGTTATTTAACTGACAATTGCGCGGTCATACAACACTGCACCCAAATGAAATTTCCTATCTTTCCCATAAATAGAGATTTCTTTCAGTGGTATTTGATCGTCTATGCTGTTTTTATATTTTGCACTATAAACAAAAAAAGACCGACAGTTTTGAAAAAAGTATATTTTTGACTTTTTTCTATAAAACATATCCAGTAAAAAAATCTAAAAAATCTAATTTTGTCATAAATTTAGGCCAAAATGTATTCTGCTCCATGTTTTTGCTAAAAAAAAATCCCAATACGTGTAAATTAATTGGTTTACATGAAAATTTACAAATGGTACTATATATACTGGATTTTTTTTTTATAATAGTAATGGCGGCAATCAGCGACTTATAGCGGGACTACAGCGGACATTCTGACACTGGGGGGAACTGACAAACTGCCACTGACATCTCAATGACACTAATACAGTAATACACTAATAAAAAGCACTGACACTGTACTAATGACACTTGGCAGTAAGGGGTTAACATATGGGGCAATCAAAGGGTTATCTGTGTGCTGTGTGTGTGTTATACATCATGTGTTGTGTTTTACTAGGGAGACATGCTGCTTTGTAAAGCAGCATGCCCTTGCTGGTAGGAGAGAGAACTGTGATGTTTACACACAGGTCTCTCCCCTGTCAGCTTTCCACAACGATCGCCAGGTGCCGGTGGGGAATCTCCAGCCGGGAGCCAGTGATTGACATCTGTAGCTGCCAATGGTTGGGCGGTACGTGCCCAGGTAGGGCGGGTCGCGTGCGTGCCCCCTACCCAGAAATGTAAATCATATATATTAATTATATATATATATATATATATATATATATATATATATATATATAGTGCAGCCCTGCCGCCCTGTATCAGTAGTTCTACTATAGGGCAGTGTGCAAGCGGTTAAAGTGGAACTTCACTCTCTCAATCAACATTGACTAGTTTTAATTCTTATGCAGCTTGTATTATTAAATAGATAGGAACATATACCATATTTACTTGTTTTAAACTTTTTTGTTTTTTTACAATTCTGCAGTTACTTCTTGGTTTCCATGCCTAGGCAAATGATTTCACACATCCCAGGAATCTTCAGGAGGGGAGGGTTCTCAGCTCAGCCATGCCTGAGCTAAGAGCAGATGGATTCCAGGATATAAATGCCAGATGAATCACCTGCCCTTACTCAAGATGGCCACTGCCAGAAATACCAGGGGGTGTTTTTCAAAATGAATTCTCAGCAAAATAAAACATGTAGACATGGATGGGGCAGTTTGCTTTGAATACTAACAGTTGATTAAAGCAGAGTTCCAGTTGAATTATAAAAAAAAAATAAAAGTCAGTAGCCACAAAAACTGTAGCTGCTGACTTTTAAAATACAGTCACTTACCTGTCCCTCAGTCCAGCGGTGTCCTCACCACGGCTGGTTTCACCAGCTCCGGCACCCGGCTGTGACAGCTTGTGTCGTGGGTGCTCACTGCACATGCACGAGAATTGCTGCACTTTGTGAATGGTCCTGTAGTCTTCTGGGACCTGTCACATGTTCCAGAAGACTATGGGTAGGGAGGGTGGGGGACAACGTCCGCTTCCAATCACCTAAGGTGATCGCACTGAAAGTGGGAGTGGGTACCTATCAAATTCAGGTACCCACTCCCCAAAGGTGCCAATCCTTAATGGGGAGTGGTGGACAAAGCCTTAAAGAGGAACATCCCTTTTTGGGTGGAGCTCCACTTTAATAGCATTTTTGGTTGTGGTGCTCAGATGCAGTACAGTTCCACTTTAAGTCTATGTATTGTCTAATTAACTGTACCTGCTAATATATTAAGGCTTCATGCATACGGCTGTACAGTAGGGTTGCCACCTATTCCCTTTAAAACCGAGCACATATCAATTACACAGGTTCTGTGGCTGATTAAGCTGACAGTTAAACTCATTTAGTGCCTTATCTGCATTAAATTAGTCTCAGAACTAGTGATGGGCCGAACACCCCAATGTTCGGCCCATCATTTAAACCTACCAAACTTCGAACAGGGACAATTTACTGACCAGTATTTTACTGCATCTGAGTATACGGTAAGATACCACTCAGTTACTAAAATACTGCATAAGTTATATTATTAAGTAATGCAGTTTTTTTTAGTAGTGAAACATTCCTAAATGATGGATTGCCCGCAGGCAGCTGAACGTCAAAAGAATTTTCAGCATTGCCCGGGAATTAAAACATTTTTTAAAAAATGGCATGGGGTCCCCCCTTATCCATGCTAAGCCCTTTGGGTCTGGTATGGATTTTGAGAGGGAACGCCCATGCCAAAGTTAAAAAGAAAAAATGGCGTGGGGGTCCCTCCAAAATCAATACAAGACCCTTATCCAAGCATGCATTAGGAAAGAGAGGGGGACGAGCATGCACCTCCCCTCCTGAACCATACCAGGCCACATGGCCTCAACATGGAGGGGGTGCTTTTGGGTTGGAGGGCTCCCCCCCCCCTCAAAGCACCGTGTCCCCATGTTGATGGGGACAAGGGCCTCTTTCCCACAACCCTGGCCAGTGGTTGTGGGGGTCTGCGGATGGGGGGCTATTTGAATCTGGAATCCCCAGATCCAGTCCCCCCCCATGTGAATGAGTATGTGGTACATGGTATTGCTACCCATTCACAATAAAAAAAAATGTTGTGTAAAAATGACAGAAGACAGTCTTTGACAAATCCTTTAATAAAGGCAAAAGTAGATCCAACGTCAATCACGTTGCTCACTGCCACTGCCAACCCGAAAAAAGAAAAAAAAAATTGCTCTCAACGCTGTCTTCCGGCCGTCTGACAGCTGCGCCACAATGACAGTTCTTAAATACTGTGATGACGTCACAAGGGGCAGTGTTATCCCCGTCCCCTTGTGATATCATCATGCACTGTGATTGGCCAAAGCATTGATCAGGTGTATTGCTTTGGCCAATTACAGTGCACTGTCAGGGCACAGTGCATTGTGGGGCCTGCCGAACGCCCTTACCGTTTGTGTGAACACACGAACAGCCAATGTTTGAGTCGAACATACAGCCCTGTGTAATTAATATGTATTTGGTTTTAAAGGGAAGAGGTTGCAATCCTACTGTACAGGAACCATACAGCGTGCAAAGTCTGTCCACCCCCCCCCCCCCCCCCATCTGTAGGCACTTACCTGGTTCCATGTCATCCCTCCAGCGCAGTGTCTGACTTCAGATCCACCCCTCTTACTTACTGCTTTCATACACCATGGGTTCTTCTGTCCTCAATCATACTCTGTAGGGAGGGAGTGGGGGGTGTAGCTTACCGGCACTGTGTGCGCCTATGGACACACACACAGCCTTAGCACCAGGTCTGTTACAGAAGGCAACCAGAGGAGGGAGATGCTAACAGCATAGGTTGGGGCCTATCAAGAGGGGGTAAGGGACAATATCACTGAACAGAACAGGTAAGTATTGCCACTATTTCAAGATAGGCATTCAAGTCAAACCGGGACTTTTGCGTTTATATAATAAAAGAACACATTTCAAGGAGTGGAAAGTGCATTTATTTTTTGGCATACTCCCCTGCTACATTTATACACTTATCCCAGTGTTTAACTGATAGACAGAGCACATGTCATGGGCCATTCCAGAGACCATTAATCAAAGTGGCAGACAACAGTGTTAGTGCGTGTATGGAACAGCGTGTGGTGATGAAGTTTCTTGTGAATGAAGGTATAAAACTCACAGACTCACAGGCTGGAAAGCTTCGGCATAGAAAGAGTTGTCAGTACGCCTGAACCATTCTAGGACAGCTTGCTTCACTTCACAATCAGTGTTGAAATGCTGACCACAGAAAGATTTATCTCTTGTGCAATTTCACAATAGGTTATGCGTCAGTTATCCAGGATCAGTCATTCCACATGCTGATGTTCACAGGACTGACTGCTGTGGGCTGGGATCCACCATGGCCAGGATCGTCTCTGACGGACGTACAGCCATCTTTGAAACATTTACACCATTCAATTGTCTTACTGCAGGTGAGCATCTCCTCACTGTACTGTGCTTGAAGTCTTCTGTAGATATCTGTGAATTTTATACCTTCATTCACAAGAAACTTCATCACCACACGCTGTTCCATGCACGCACTAACACTTTTGTCTGCCACTTTGATTAATGGTCTCTGGAATGGCCCATGACATGTGCTCTGTCTATCAGTAATAGGACACACTTGCCATTTACTACTGCGTGTATTACCATCATACTATCACCCATTTTTATACCTGTAAAATTAAAAGTCTCAGTTTGACTTGAATGCCCCTCTTATTAAAAAAAAGATAAAAAACGTTAGCCTTTAGTATCACTTTAGAAGAATGTATAATGTTTTTGTATATATTTTCTGTCTGTTTATTACTACTGGTTTTTATTATTATATTCAGGACTAAATATAAGATCATACTGTAGCACCCACACGTTGTGGTGAAGAAACCATATAAAGCAGGGCTCTGCTATCTACATCTATTATCCCAGCAAGGACATCAACAGGGACTCTTCCATTTATAAGAATTTCTGCTACTATTTGCATCTACCAAGGGTAGATGGGCCCCAATCACATGTGCCTTGATAGGGCTGTACTGCATGAATTTATATTCATATTATTGGGGTATATCCCCCCTTTATGTAATTTTTTACCCACATTGCCTTGAATAGGCTAAGGGTTATGTCTCTCTCCATATGGCAACTGTATTAGCTATTATGCATAGCATGTGATTATTATATTATATATATCTATGGTACAATTTTTTGAAATACCGCCTACAGGGAGTGTAACCAATGTGCGGTGCTGCAAATGCTTTAGACAAGGTTTGCCATTGTCTCTGCAGCACATATATATCCAGACTGGTTTTGGTGTGGTTTTAAAATGGTTTTAGGTCTGCGTGTATTGTCTCATATTGAGGTGATGGTAAACCAGGGTGATTGCCCTATTGTCTATTATTAATGTTTAATAAAGCATAATTTTTTTGAATTTTTTCCGAGTATCACATTCTGTCCATAATGTAGCCACTTTCTTGTGAATCTCTTTTGGTCTGCATATTTTTTGGCTACTGGATGAAAGCCATATATTGGGCGATACAGCAATATCTATTTGAACCTCTAAACTCTATTCTTCATACTGTAGCACCCCCCTGACCCCTGGAAGCATTGTGCTAACCCCCTGAGACAGGGTGGGCTGACATTTCACCTCAAGGGTAGGTCACTTAGGCATAGTGGGGCTTAAAGAGAGATGGGTTCCAGTCACTTTTTAGTGAAAACACAAGATTTTATTACTCACAGTCCATGGAAGAGAAGGTTTGGGTTGCAGATGCTCGGATTAAAGCAGAACTTTGGTACTTCATACATCACTGGTCAGGAAAAGGACCTTTAAGTCGAGATTGACACTTCTGTGTTAGTACTCCTTAGCAATCCTAACCAGTAGTAACAGCATCCTTTTTCTCCAGGTGAATCACCAGCTCCCACACATGAGGTTCCAGCGTTAAAAGCCTGCAGATCCTCCTCTGGGTCTCTATCCTGTTCCTAATCTTCTGCAGTAGAGTCAACCAACTACCATGGGACTCCATCCTGTGTCTAATCTTCTGCAGTAGAGTCAACCAACTACCATGGGACTCCATCCTGTGTCTAATCTTCTGCAGTAGAGCCAGCCAGCCTCCATAGAACTCTATCCTGTGCCTAACCTCCAGCAGGAGAGTCAACAAACCTCCATGGGACTCCATCCTGTGCCTAATCTTTTTCAGGGAATCAACCAACCTCCATGGGACTCCATCCTGCCTCCAGTGAAGATCAGCAGCACCAGTTCTCTCCAGGCCTCATCACATCCAGAACCCTTCAGGCAGAGCAGGCCTAAAGAAGCAGCTCCATGACATGGACCTTCCCCAGGCCAGAGCCTGGGGGGAAGAGAGCTTACATCAGTTAGCCCCAAATATTTATACCCTTTCCCATTATGCACCACTGGCAAAGGAAATTCCTAGTGTTTGACTGGGAAAAGATATGCATATTCATAATCCATACCTACTGTGTGATCTCACCAGAGGTCTCACCCATGTGTGATGATGCCCGATGGTACTTCAAAGAGCCAACAGAGGTGGGGCAGTGGCACAGAGTCTGCTGGATTTTTTAGCCATAGTAAACAGCAGAGGAGAGATATTACTACTTTGTGTACATTATTTACACATATTAGAGCAGCTGTATGTGTTTTTCTTATGACTTGTTGAGGGAATTGTTTTTTAGCCTTTTTTATCTTTAGCTTGTGATTTTTGGATGGGAGATGCACCTCAGATATATTAGAAAGATGAATTGTCGCTACGTAGCTGCATAGCTTAGCATGTTGTGTTCTGTGAATCAGTGGAGCAGATCTCCTCTTCCCCACCTTCCTCTAATCAGTCAAATAGACAAAAATAACAAGATACAGAGTTTAGACTCCGAGGGTACCAGAATCCAGATCTACCATTTTCAGTCCAGACTACAGAATATGGAGGTCAAAGCCCCACACGTATCATGCTATGCTGTGGCCCCTTTGTTCCTGGTGGTCCTCTCAGGTAAGTTCTTAAAGTAGTTATGAGCAATTTACTAGGCAGAGGGGGCTTCCGTTGTGGCCCCTGCCACCCCCAAAGGGCCACGCATATTATTTGGTAACTGCATGTGCTGCAGGGGTTTGCCAGAGACTGATTATACACTGCAGGAGACTGTCAGAGACTGGAGACATGTTACATGAGACTGCTGGAGATCACTGAAATTTTGGCTGGCTGTTGGGGCAAGCAGGTCACACAATAGGTGCCAGAGGGCCACATGTGGCTCTTGGGCCACAAATTGGGCACTGGGGGCTTAAAGGGTTTTATGTTGTAAAATGATAGTAGTGGGCAAGTGGCTGATTCTTTATAAAACTTGGAAAAGGGTCTATTCTTTCCACACTCTGATGTAAGGGGGGCTGTAATGGGGAATCTGATGTAAGGGGGACTTTGAAGGGGACTTTGATTTAAGGGGGCTCCAATGGGTATTCTGATGTAAGGGGGCTCCAATGGAGACTCTGATGCAGGAGAATGTTTGATGGGGACTCTGATGAAAGGGGACTCTAATGAGGACTCTGATGTAAGGGGGACTCTAATGGGGAAATTGATGTAAGGAGTCTTTAATGGGGACTCTGATGTAAGAGGGACTTTGGGGACCCTGATGTAAGTGGGGCTCTAATGGGAGCTTTGATGGGTACTCTGATGTAAGCAGGGCTCTAATGGGAGCTCTAATGTAAGGAGGACTTTGATGGGGACTCTGATGTAAGGGGCTCTAATCGAGACTCTAATGTGGCAGAGACTTTGTGGGGACTCTGATAAAAGGGGGGGGGGGCTCTAATAGGGACTCTAATGTAGGAGGGACTTTCATGGGGAATTTGATGAAAGGGGGCTCTAATGGGGGCTCTGATATAAGGGAGCTCCAATGGGGACTCTGATGTAAGGGGGGGGGCTCTAATGGTAGACATTGATGTAAGGGAGCTTTAATGGGAACTCTGATGAAAGGAGGACTTTGATGTGGACTCTGATGTAAGGGGGCTCACACTGAATATGACTTTGAAATTTCAGGTGCGACTTGTAAGACATCTCTGCGACTTCATGCACAGATGTCTATGCAAGTCGCTCCAGAAATTGCCAAAAGTAGTGCAGGAACTAACAAAGTTGGAGTCGCACAGATTAGAACGACTCCATTGCCGATCATTGGGTGCGACTTGTCATGCGATTTGAACTGTTGGTGTGAATAAGGGCTTACTGTAAAACCTGCCATTTGGCAGTTTTGACCGTTTTGGTTCAGATTTATTAAGTTGTGTTTTTCAATCAGGATACCACCTAGGGTTTGATCCAAAGGGACGTGTGCAAAATATCTCCCCAACTCCTGGTCCAACTGTGACATGACTGGACTTCTTGGTAAAGAGCTTCTCTGTAAAGTGGACTATGGAGCTTGTGACTCTGGTGGACTCTCTATGGCAGGGGTCTCTAAACTATGGCCCATGGACCAAATCTGGTCCACTGCAAGATTTTATCTGGCCCTCTGACATAAGATGGGATTCTAATGGGGTCTCTTATATAAGGGGGACTCTAATGCAAAGAGGACTTTGATGGGGACTCTGATGTATGGGGGCTATAATGGAGACTCTGATGTAAGGGGGGACTCTGATGTGGGGGGAGGTTCTAATGTGGACTCTTATGAAAGGGTGACTTTTGTACAAACTCTGATGAAAGAGGGGACTCCGATGTAAGGGGAGGCTTTAATGGGGATTCTGATGCAACGGGCTCTAATAGGTTCTCTGATGTAAGGGGCAGGGGCGGACTGACAACTCATGGGGCCCCTGGGCAATAGGGGATCATGGGGCCCCTGTGTCCTTGCCCAAACTCAAAAAAAAACTATGAAAAAGGTACCAGGTGCATCTCATGGGGCCCCCTACTGACCCCGGGCCCTCGGGAAGTGACCGAGTTTCCAAATGGTCAGTCCACCCCTGGTAAGGGGCACTCTCATGTAAGGGGGGGGACTTTGCTGGGGACTCTGATATAAGGGGGTTCCAATAGTGATGTACGGAGGGCTTTGATGTAGACTATGATGTAAGGGGCCTGATGTACAGGTGATTTTAATGGGGACTCTGATATAAGGGGGGCTTTGATAAGGACTGTAATATAAGGGGGACTTGGATGGGGACTCTGATGTAAAGGGGACTCTAATGGGGATTCTGATGGGCTCAATATCATTTTGAATTTGCTTGCTTTGTTTTACGGAGGTCTTTTTTTTCTGTTTAAAATCATACTACATACAAAAAAAAACTATAAAAAGATTTATTCTTTCATTTAAATTTGATTAATTTATATTTTTTGACCCTCAAATATTTGTAAAGTACAAGAGGTGGCCCACGTACTGAAATGTTTGGAGACCCCTACTCTATGGGAATGTGGACCTTGGAGATCTCCCCACCAAGATCACTCTCCCCCATTTTATAGTAACTTAAAAAAAAAAAAAAAAAAAAGGTTGTGACTGGAGTTCCTCCTTATCTTCAGTGTCTCTGATGGGTGGAGTATCACAGAAAGAGGAACAGGAAGCACCTGGGAATAAAGTACATCTTTCTCTACATCCCAAGAGACAATGGGTGGTGCAAAGTACAAGCAAATGACTTCAAAGATGATTGAGATTTTCCAGTCTACTAAACTGGTTGCTAAAAACAAAAATATATTTTATGGTGTCACTATCACGGGAATTTTTTTACATACCATTGCTCTACTGTGCACATCATTCATTATTATTATAAAAGGTATTTATAAAACACTAACATACTGTACATACAATACTGTAGTTAGTCATAGAAGGTGCAGTTATTGTTTTATTCCTGCTTTAACCATACAGTGAATATACATCCTTTAAGCCCAACTCCAGGCTCCCTACCCCCTTTCTTGGCTGGGTGGACCTCACTGATGCAGAGTGCTGACAAAGTGCCATTCTCTGCACCTATGTACTAGAAATGAGAGGGTGCTCTGGTGACAGTTCCTCAGGGGTTGGGTCTATATCAGGGGTATTGAATTAAAATTCACCGAGGTCCTGGCAGTAAAGAGGTCCGAATCTCATGTAGGCACCTGCGGTGTATTTTCGTGTGCGCCAAACCATGTGTTGCTACGGTGCGATTTTGAAAAAAAAAAAAGGGTCGGGCACTTCTTCGTGTTTCTCGCGGGTAGTGCAGCACATTAAAATGAATGGGTTAACCTACCCACGATGCGTGCGCCAAATGCACATGTGCAGATCTGAGCCTTACATCAGTGTCCTCAATCCCCACTGCTCATCACAGTTCCCTCCTCATTCACAGCAAGATCCCCTCTTGATGAGTGTCCTCAGCTCCCCCTTTACATCACCCCCCCTCCACCCCTTTCACAGTAGTGTTCTCACACCTCCTTGACATCACCCCCCCCCCCCCCAACATTACTCTCCCCTTCACTGCAGAGTTCTCTTCCACTTTTCATATAATCTCCCCACATTACTGTCCTCAGCCCCCTCATTACTGTCCTCAGCCCCCCCCCCATGTTACTGTCCTCAGCCCCCTCATTACTGTCCTCAGCCTGCTCATTACACTCCTCAGCCCCTGCCCCCCACATTACTGTCCTCAGCCCCCTCATTACTGTCCTCAGCCCCCTCATTACCATCCTCAGCCTCCTCATTACTGTCCTCAGCCCCTGCCCCCCACGTTACTGTCCTCAGCCCCCTCATTACCGTCCTCAGCCTCCTCATTACTGTCCTCAGCCCCTGCCCCCACGTTACTGTCCTCAGCACCCTCATTACTGTCCTCAGCCCCCTCATTACTGTCCTCAGCCTCCCCATGTTACTGTCCTCAGCCCCCCCTCCACATGTCCTCAGCCCCCACATTACCATCCTCAACCTCCCCATGTTACTATCCTCAGCCGCCACCCCCCCCACATTACTGTTTTCAGTCTCCCCATGCTACACATTCCTTAGCCCCCCACATTACTGTCCTCAGAACCCCCCCCCCCCCCCCCGCACACATTCTTTAATGTCCTCAGCCTCCACACACCACATATCTTAGCACCCCACATTACTGTCCTCAGCACCCCCCTCCACATGTCCTCATCCCTCACATTATTGTTCACAGCCCCCCCCCCACATTATACCTCTCAGCCCCCCACACTACTGTCCTCAGTCCCCCCACATTATTGTTCTCAGACCCCCCCCCACCAAATGTCCTCAGCTCCCCACCATTACTGTTCTACGTCCCCCCACATTCGGTCCTCAGCCCCCCACATTCAGTGCTCAGCCCCCCACATTAAGTCCTTGGCTCCTTTTCAGATTAGCCCCCCTTAACACTAATGTCCTTATCCCCTTTAACTCCACCCCCCCACTGTCCTACCTTACACAGACAGTGATTGATTGCTAGGACTGCCATTCATCTTAGCAACCAATCACCTGCTTGTTAACCTCGGGCAGCTCCCACCCTCCATCCATAACTGTCCTGCCTCCCGCTGTCAGCTCTGTGAGGATGACCGCGGGATGACTGGGGGAAGAAAAGGCTCCAAAATGTCAGGACCGCATCGGTCTGGATGGGACAGTAACTCGGTCCACATCCGGACTGATAATCAGTGTAGCCCCAGCAGTGCCACCTGTCAGTGTCCATCAATGCCAGCTGTCAGTGCTCATCAATGCCACATCAATGCCACATATCAGTGCCTACCAGTGCCCATCAATGCCACATATCAGTGCACACCAATGCCACATATTAGTGCTGCCTATCAGTGTGCATCAGTGGCAGCTATCAGTGCCCGACAGTGCCGCCTAGCAGTGCCAGTCAGTGCTGCCTATCAGTGCCAGGCAGTGCTGCCTATCAGTGCCATCTATCAGTGCCTTATATGAGTGCTGCCTTTCAGTGCCCATCACTGATGCCTGTCAATGCCCATCAGTGCCACCTACCAGTGCCTCCTCATCAGTGCAGCCTATCAGTACCCATCACTGCAGCATTATTAGCACACATCAGTGAAGGAGAAAAATCACTTATTTACAAAACTCTATAACAGAAACTAAGAAAAAACTTTTTTTTTTTAATTTTCTGTTGTTTTTGGTTGTTTAGCAAAAAATAAAAACCCCAGAGGTCATTAAATACCACCAAAAGAAAGTTCTATCTGTCTCAAAAAAATTATAAAAATTGCATGACCGCGCAATCGTCATTCAAAGTGCGACAGCAGAGATTTAATGTTTCAATGCACAATATCTATGTGCGTTTGGTGAGTGCGCATTTTATAAATTGATGCACGGAGTCACATCACAAGGATTATCACTACAAAATGTTATGATGTATTTTACTTCATATTCATGAGGAATTTTACATGCTGGAGTACTGACTTTATCAGCAATCTGAAGACCACAAAGGTGTGAGATGTCCACGTGTGGCCACATTTGACCTGCCTGTTTTAAAAATTCTCTGATGCTGATTAGAGATGAGCGAAGTATTCAAAAATTCGATTCGACTGATTCGGCGAATTCGTGGACAATATTCGATTCGAGTCGAATATATTCGCTGTGAATTTAACTTAAAAAAGGGTGTTTCTAGGCTTCAGAGAGACTTAATATTAGTGCAGAACACTGTACCTTTAATTTAAATGCCCTTGGAGTCTGCTGGGGAAGAGAAATAATACTGTCAGTCAGTATGACATGCAGATGAGTGCCGTCGATCTTAGAATCACCGCACACTTCACTCATTTGGCCAGTCATGGGGCCAAAACCAGTGTTTGGAGCCACAGTGTGGCGGTGGAGGCAGCAGCAATGGGAGGCCATACAGCAACCTATGACAAAATGGAAACCAGCAGGAGTGTGAGGAGACCTGAAAGTGGCACATGGCAGAGTGTGAGCAATGGGAGGCGGTACAGGGACCCAGGTCACACTGTGGGCCCAGCAGCAGCGTGACCAGGCGGTACGGGGGCCCATGGCCGATTTGGGGCCTGGCAGCACCTATGGGAGGCCTGTAATCTGCCAGCAACCTATGACAAAATGGAAAACCGCAGGAGTGTGAGGAGACCTCAAAGTGGCACATGGCAGAGTGGGAGCAATGGGAGGCGGTACAGGGACCCAGGTCACACTGTGGGACCAGCAGCAGCGTGACCAGGCGGTACGGGGGCCCATGGCCGATTTGGGGCCTGGCGGCACCTATGGGAGGCCTGTAATCTGCCAGCAACCTATGACAAAATGGAAAACCGCAGGAGTGTGAGGAGACCTCAAAGTGGCACATGGCAGAGTGGGAGCAATGGGAGGCCGTACAGGGACCCAGGTCACACTGTGGGACCAGCAGCAGCGTGACCAGGCGGTACGGGGGCCCATGGCCGATTTGGGGCCTGGCGGCACCTATGGGAGGCCTGTAATCTGCCAGCAACCTATGACAAAATGGAAAACCGCAGGAGTGTGAGGAGACCTCAAAGTGGCACATGGTAGAGTGGGAGCAATGGGAGGCCGTACAGGGACTCAGGTCACACTGTGGGCTCAGCAGCAGCGTGACCAGGCGGTACGGGGGCCCATGGCAGATTTGGGGCCTGGCGGCACCTATGGGAGGCCTGTAATCTGCCAGCAACCTATGACAAAATGGAAACCAGCAGGAGTGTGAGGAGACCTGAAAGTGGCACATGGCAGAGTGGGAGCAATGGGAGGCGGTACAGGGACCCATGTCACACTGTGGACCCAGCAGCAGCGTGACCAGGCGGTACGGGGGCCCATGGCAGATTACAGGCCTGGCAGCAATGGGAGGCCCGTAATCTGCCAGCACCCTATGACAAAAAATGGAACACACCAGCAGTGTGTGAGGAGACCTGAAAGTGGCACATGTTTGGGGCATGATTCATGGCGGATTTAGTCAGTTGTGTCAGGAACTGGTGGTTTGAAATCCAGACTAATCCACGCCTGATTCATTTTCACAAACGTGAGTCTCTCCACACTTTGGGTGGACAGTCGTGTCCTCCGCGGAGTTGCAATACCTCCTGCCGCACTAAACACGCGCTCCGATGCCACGCTACTGGCCGCTACAGGAGTGTGAGGAGACCTCAAAGTGGCACATGGCAGAGTGGGAGCAATGGGAGGCGGTACAGGGACCCAGGTCACACTGTGGGACCAGCAGCAGCGTGACCAGGCGGTACGGGGGCCCATGGCAGATTTGACCTCGTTCATCCCATAGTCCTGCCGACTCACGAATAGCGTGGCCTCCTCAAAGGGCCTGAGCAAGCGCAGGTGTCACGCATGAGCTGCCAATGGCTGACATCTAAGTTACACAGGGAGTACCTTTATCCGCTTTTAACATCAGGAAATCTGTGATGGCCTTTCGCTGTTCGTAAAGGCGGTCTAACATATGTAGGGTTGAATTCCAACTTGTTGCAACGTCACAGCATGAGGAGTCGGTACGGGGGCCCATGGCAGATTACGTGCCTGGCAGCAGCAATGGGAGGCCCGTAATCTGCCAGCACCCTATGTCAAAAAATTGAACACACCAGCAGTGTGAGGAGACCTGAAAGTGGCACATGGCAGAGTGTGGCGATGGAGACAGCAGCAATGGGAGGCCGTACAGGGACCCATGACACACTCTGGACTTGGCAGCAGCATGAGGAGGTGGTATAGGGGCCCATGGCAGATTAGGGGCCTGGCAGCAGCTATGGGAGGCCCGTAATCTGCCAACACCCTATGTCAAAAAATTGAACACACCAGCAGTGTGAGGAGACCTGAAAGTGGCACATGGCATGAGAGACTGTGGACCTGGCAGCAGCATGAGGAGGCGGTATAGGGGCCCATGGCAGATTAGGGGCCTAGCAGCAGCTATTGGAGGCCCGTAATCTGCCAGCACCCTATGACAAAAAATTGAACACACCAGCAGTGTGTGAGGAGACCTGAAAGTGGCACATGGCATGAGAGACTCTGGACCTGGCAGCAGCATGAGGAGGCGGTATAGGGGCCCATGGCAGATTAGGGGCCTGGCAGCAGCTATGTGAGGCCCGTAATCTGCCAGCACCCTATGACAAAAAATGTAACACACCAGCAGTGTGAGGAGACCTGAAAGTGGCACATGGCAGAGTGTGGCGATGGAGACAGCAGCAATGGGAGGCCGTACAGGGACCCATGAGAGACTGTGGACCTGGCAGCAGCATGAGGAGGCGGTATAGGGGCCCATGGCAGATTAGGGGCCTGGCAGCAGCTATGGGAGGCCCGTAATCTGCCAGCACCCTATGACAAAAAATGTAACACACCAGCAGTGTGAGGAGACCTGAAAGTGGCACATGGCAGAGTGTGGCGATGGAGACAGCAGCAATGGGAGGCCGTACAGGGACCCATGAGAGACTGTGGACCTGGCAGCAGCATGAGGAGGCGGTATAGGGGCCCATGGCAGATTAGGGGCCTGGCAGCAGCTATGGGAGGCCCGTAATCTGCCAGCACCCTATGTCAAAAAATTGAACACACCAGCAGTGTGAGGAGACCTGAAAGTGGCACATGGCATGAGAGACTCTGGACCTGGCAGCAGCATGAGGAGGCGGTATAGGGGCCCATGGCAGATTAGGGGCCTGGCAGCAGCTATGGGAGGCCCGTAATCTGCCAGCACCCTATGACAAAAAATTGAACACACCAGCAGTGTGTGAGGAGACCTGAAAGTGGCACATGGCATGAGAGACTCTGGACCTGGCAGCAGCATGAGGAGGCGGTATAGGGGCCCATGGCAGATTAGGGGCCTGGCAGCAGCTATGTGAGGCCCGTAATCTGCCAGCACCCTATGACAAAAAATGTAACACACCAGCAGTGTGAGGAGACCTGAAAGTGGCACATGGCAGAGTGTGGCGATGGAGACAGCAGCAATGGGAGGCCGTACAGGGACCCATGAGAGACTGTGGACCTGGCAGCAGCATGAGGAGGCAGTATAGGGGCCCATGGCAGATTAGGGGCCTGGCAGCAGCTATGGGAGGCCCGTAATCTGCCAGCACCCTATGACAAAAAATGTAACACACCAGCAGTGTGAGGAGACCTGAAAGTGGCACATGGCAGAGTGTGGCGATGGAGACAGCAGCAATGGGAGGCCGTACAGGGACCCATGAGAGACTGTGGACCTGGCAGCAGCATGAGGAGGCGGTATAGGGGCCCATGGCAGATTAGGGGCCTGGCAGCAGCTATGGGAGGCCCGTAATCTGCCAGCACCCTATGTCAAAAAATTGAACACACCAGCAGTGTGTGAGGAGACCTGAAAGTGGCACATGGCAGAGTGTGGCGATGGAGACAGCAGCAATGGGAGGCCGTACAGGGACCCATGAGAGACTCTGGACCTGGCAGCAGCATGAGGAGGCGGTACATGGGCCCATGGCAGATTAGGGGCCTGGCAGCAGCTATGGGAGGCCCGTAATCTGCCAGCACCCTATGTCAAAAAATTGAACACACCAGCAGTGTGTGAGGAGACCTGAAAGTGGCACATGGCAGAGTGTGGCGATGGAGACAGCAGCAATGGGAGGCCGTACAGGGACCCATGAGAGACTGTGGACCTGGCAGCAGCATGAGGAGGCGGTATAGGGGCCCATGGCAGATTAGGGGCCTGGCAGCAGCTATGGGAGGCCCGTAATCTGCCAGCACCCTATGACAAAAAATTTAACACACCAGCAGTGTGTGAGGAGACCTGAAAGTGGCACATGGCAGAGTGAGGCAATGGGAGACAGCAGCAATGGGAGGCCGTACAGGGACCCATGAGAGACTCTGGACCTGGCAGCAGCATGAGGAGGCGGTACAGGGGCCCATGGCAGATTAGGGGCCTGGCAGCAGCTATGGGAGGCCCGTAATCTGCCAGCACCCTATGTCAAAAAATTGAACACACCAGCAGTGTGTGAGGAGACCTGAAAGTGGCACATGGCAGAGTGTGGCGATGGAGACAGCAGCAATGGGAGGCCGTACAGGGACCCATGAGAGACTCTGGACCTGGCAGCAGCATGAGGAGGCGGTACATGGGCCCATGGCAGATTAGGGGCCTGGCAGCAGCTATGGGAGGCCCGTAATCTGCCAGCACCCTATGTCAAAAAATTGAACACACCAGCAGTGTGTGAGGAGACCTGAAAGTGGCACATGGCAGAGTGTGGCGATGGAGACAGCAGCAATGGGAGGCCGTACAGGGACCCATGAGAGACTCTGGACCTGGCAGCAGCATGAGGAGGCGGTACAGGGGCCCATGGCAGATTAGGGGCCTGGCAGCAGCTATGGGAGGCCCGTAATCTGCCAGCACCCTATGACAAAAAATGGAACACACCAGCAGTGTGTGAGGAGACCTGAAAGTGGCACATGTTTGGGGCATGATTCATGGCGGATTTAGTCAGTTGTGTCAGGAACTGGTGGTTTGAAATCCAGACTAATCCACGCCTGATTCATTTTCACAAACGTGAGTCTCTCCACACTTTGGGTGGACAGTCGTGTCCTTCGCGGAGTTACAATACCTCCTGCCGCACTAAACACGCGCTCCGATGCCACGCTACTGGCCGGGCATGACAGCCTTTCAAGGGCAAATTCAGCTAGTTGGGGCCAAAGGTCAAGTTTCGTTGCCCAGTAGTCAAGGGGATTGTCTACCTCGGTTGGCAGGGTGCTGTCCAAGTAGGCCCAAGCCTGTTATTTGAGCTCCTGCTCCAGGTCCACCTGATGCTGCTGCTGCTGCTGCGGCTGGTTAGTAGTTTCCTCACTGCGCTGGTGAAGAAAGCTACTCATCATCGACTGCAGACTGAGGCAGCCGCTGCTGGTAGAGCTGCCACTGCTCCTACCACCCCACCCCTCCCCTGCTGCCATGGCAGCGGAACGCGAGCGCACAGGGCCCACAGTGTCTGAGGATGGACGTTGGCGCAGAAAGGCAGAGACCAACTGACTACATAGGTGGTTTTTATAGTACGTAATTTTGGCCTCCCTCTCAGCAGGTGTGAAAAAGGCCACCATTTTGGAACGGTAGCGAGGGTCCAACAAGGTGGACAGCCAAAAGTCATCCCTCTGTCTGATGGTTATTATTCGGCTGTCGCTACGCAAGCAACCGAGCATGCTATGGGCCATTTGTGCCAAGGAATGCGAGGGACTCCCTGCCTCCATCTCCACAGCATACTGCCACGGTGCGTCTGGGTCCTCTGTCTCCTCCTCCTCCTCTACCAGATGCTCCTGCTCCTCCACTCCTGTCCGCTGAGTGGAAAAACCACCCATTTCACTCAATAATTCCTGAGCACAAATGTCCTCCTCTACCTCCTCCTCTTCTTCCTGTCCTGCCCCCACAGGGGTCATGTGGCGTTGAGATCTGTGCGCCACGTCTACCGCACCCTGACCAGCCATTGTTAACAGCATTTGTTCCAGGACGTGCAACAGAGGAATGACGTCGTTCATCCCATAGTCCTGCCGACTCACGAATAGCGTGGCCTCCTCAAAGGGCCTGAGCAAGCGGCAGGTGTCACGCATGAGCTGCCAATGGCTGACATCGAAGTTACACAGGGGAGTACCTTTATCCGCTTGTAACATCAGGAAATCGGTGATGGCCTTTCGCTGCTCGTAAAGGCGGTCTAACATGTGTAGGGTTGAATTCCACCTTGTTGCAACGTCGCAGATCAGGCGATGCTGTGGAATTCCGTTCTGCCGCTGCAGCTCAAGGAGGGTGTGCTTTGCGGTGTAGGAATGGCTGAAATGCATGCAAAGTTTAAGTGACATTTTAAGGATGTCTTGCAGTGGGATGGTGGATTTTAGGAACCGCTTGACAACCAGATTGAACACGTGAGCCATGCATGGCGCATGGCACAACCTTCCTTGACGCAGAGCAGACACCATGTTCTTTCCGTTGTCGGTCAACATGGTTCCGATTTTCAGTTTGCGCGGAGACAGCCATCTGTCGATTTCTCTGTTCATTACACTCAGAAGTTCCTCCCCTGTGTGACTACGTTCGCCAAGGCATACCAGGTGCAGCACAGCGTGACACCGTTGCGCCCTGCACATGTGATATGCCGGTCGGGTAATGGGACTTGGCACGGGGGTGGCGGCTGAGGACACGGCGGAAGAAGAGGTGGTAGAGGCGGACATGTTTGCTGGACCAAGGACGTGCAAACGTGGAGGCAAAAGCGTCGTGACCTGTCCAAGTTGCTGGTGCGGCTGTGCCGGCACCACGTTCACCCAGTGGGCCGTAAATGACATGTACTGTCCCTGACCGTAGTTACAGCTCCACACGTCGGCGCTGCCGTGCACTTTGGCAGAGACCGACATGCTCAAAGACTGGCCCACCATCTCTTCTACATGTGAATGCAGGGCTGGCACTGCCTTTTGGGCGAAGAAATGACGGCTTGGCAATCTCCACCGCGGCGCGGCACAAGCCATCATTTCTCGGAAAGGTGCTGAGTCCAGCAGTTGGAAAGGGAGGGACTGCAGCACCAGCAACTTGGACAGGAGGACGTTCAGCTTTTGCACCGTCGAGTGCGTGCTCGCAAACTGTTGTCTCTTGGAAACGGATTCCAAGAAAGACTGCTGACGGAATCCGAGAAGAGGAGTAGCAGGAGAAGGAGCATCTGAACGAGCGGAAGATGCCAACGAGCGACAACTCCCCTCAGCAGAGGTGTTGGAGCCTTGACTGGCTGATAGAGGGCGATTGACGTCGGGTGACGGAGCAAGTAACGGAGCGGGTGATGGAGCGGGGGCTGGGGCAGGCAGAACCGCCGTATCTTTATCACGGTTTTCCCAGGCCACCGAATGGTGACGCTGCATATGCTGACGCAACGCTGTAGTCCCAACATGGGCCCCCTGGCCACGCTTGCATTTCTGGCCACATAGTCGACATACGGCTACGTTTACTTCCTCGGGCGGCTTGACGAAAAATTGCCACACCACCGAGTAGGAAACTTTGCCCCCGCTACTCCTCACTGGCTGACTGCTACTTCCTCCGTGCGCACCGGCACCACTACTGGCCGTGGTGGTAGGCTGCAGTGGAGCTGGTGCTGTACTCCGTGGCCGTTTGGCTCCACTGACACTGCTGCGACCCTGCTGCCTCCTGGGCAACCCACCGACTGTTTCGCTCTCTGCCAAGCTGGCACCCTCTTCTCCTGATGATGCGGAAGAAATTACCTGATGATGACGAGGCTGCCAAGTGCGATCAACCTCCTCATCATCAAGTAGGGTCTCCGCCTCACTACTAGCCCCCTCGGCTGCGTCTGGGTCAGGAGACAGACCTGTCTCTAGACCGGCTACCGAGCCACTCTCCTCGCCAGTACTTCTTCGCCTGGCTGCTGAAAAGGCGGATGTCTCCCCCCGTTCCTGACCGCCCTCTGTTAGCTCTTCCTCACTGTACAGTGGGGCTGAGCACACAGCATGCGATACTTCGCTTGGTGAGGGAACAGCAAAGGACAGGGGCAGGTAGAGGACACGTGATTTCAGTGGGCTTGCTCCCGGGCCATGCCAACTAACGGTTGTGTCTGACGTACCCACCGACCGTTGGCTGTAGGTGTCAGAGGTGACCTGGGAAGAGGAAGACGACCGAGCCAACCAATCGATGACGGCAGGGTTGTCGGTGGAGACACGACCGCTGGATGACACCGGGAGCACTGGCCTCTGGCTGCGACTAGTGCTGCCTCGACCCCTTCCTCTGCTGCCACGTCTGCTCGCTCCTAAAACATTGCCTCCTCTGCCACTCCTCTGCATGTTGTCTGACATACTCTTTAATTCAACGATTCTGTGTCCCTGAGTAACAATTCTGTGTCCCTGAGTAACAATTCTGTGTCTGTCCCTGAGTAACAATTCTGTGGCCCTAAGTAACGGTTCTGTGGCCCTCAGTAACAATTCTGTGTCCCTGAGTAACGTTTCTGTGGCCCTAAGTAACGGTTCTGTGGCCCTCAGTAACAATTCTGTGTCCCTGAGTAACAATTCTGTGTCTGTCCCTGAGTAACAATTCTGTGGCCCTAAGTAACGGTTCTGTGGCCCTCAGTAACAATTCTGTGTCCCTGAGTAACGTTTCTGTGGCCCTAAGTAACGGTTCTGTGGCCCTCAGTAACAATTCTGTGTCCCTGAGTAACAATTCTGTGTCTGTCCCTGAGTAACAATTCTGTGGCCCTAAGTAACGGTTCTGTGGCCCTCAGTAACAATTCTGTGTCCCTGAGTAACGTTTCTGTGGCCCTAAGTAACGGTTCTGTGGCCCTCAGTAACAATTCTGTGTCCCTGAGTAACAATTCTGTGGCCCTAAGTAACGGTTCTGTGGCCCTCAGTAACAATTCTGTGTCCCTCAGTAACAATTCTGTGTCTGTCCCTGAGTAACAATTCTGTGGCCCTAAGTAACGGTTCTGTGGCCCTCAGTAACAATTCTGTGTCCCTGAGTAACGTTTCTGTGGCCCTAAGTAACGGTTCTGTGGCCCTCAGTAACAATTCTGTGTCCCTCAGTAACAATTCTGTGTCTGTCCCTGAGTAACAATTCTGTGGCCCTAAGTAACGGTTCTGTGGCCCTCAGTAACAATTCTGTGTCCCTGAGTAACAATTCTGTGTCTGTCCCTGAGTAACAATTCTGTGGCCCTAAGTAACGGTTCTGTGGCCCTCAGTAACAATTCTGTGTCCCTGAGTAATGTTTCTGTGGCCCTAAGTAACGGTTCTGTGGCCCTCAGTAACAATTCTGTGTCCCTGAGTAACAATTCTGTGTCTGTCCCTGAGTAACAATTCTGTGGCCCTAAGTAACGGTTCTGTGGCCCTCAGTAACAATTCTGTGTCCCTGAGTAACGTTTCTGTGTCCCTGAGTAACGTTTCTGTGGCCCTCAGTAACAGTTCTGTGTCCCTGAGTAACAATTCTGTGGCCCTAGGTAACAGTTCTGTGGCCCTCAGTAACAATTCTGTGTCCCTCAGTAACAATTCTGTGTCTGTCCCTGAGTAACAATTCTGTGGCCCTAAGTAACGGTTCTGTGGCCCTCAGTAACAATTCTGTGTCCCTGAGTAACGTTTCTGTGGCCCTAAGTAACGGTTCTATGGCCCTCAGTAACAATTCTGTGTCCCTGAGTAACAATTCTGTGTCTGTCCCTGAGTAACAATTCTGTGGCCCTAAGTAACGGTTCTGTGGCCCTCAGTAACAATTCTGTGTCCCTGAGTAACAATTCTGTGGCCCTAAGTAACGGTTCTGTGGCCCTCAGTTACAATTCTGTGTCCCTGAGTAACGTTTCTGTGGCCCTAAGTAACGGTTCTGTGGCCCTCAGTAACAATTCTGTGTCCCTGAGTAACAATTATGTGTCTGTCCCTGAGTAACAATTCTGTGGCCCTAAGTAACGGTTCTGTGGCCCTCAGTAACAATTCTGTGTCCCTGAGTAACAATTCTGTGACCCTAAGTAACGGTTCTGTGGCCCTCAGTAACAATTCTGTGTCCCTCAGTAACAATTCTGTGTCTGTCCCTGAGTAACAATTCTGTGGCCCTAAGTAACGGTTCTGTGGCCCTCAGTAACAATTCTGTGTCCCTGAGTAACGTTTCTGTGGCCCTAAGTAACGGTTCTGTGGCCCTCAGTAACAATTCTGTGTCCCTGAGTAACGTTTCTGTGGCCCTAAGTAACGGTTCTGTGGCCCTCAGTAACAATTCTGTGTCCCTGAGTAACAATTCTGTGTCTGTCCCTGAGTAACAATTCTGTGGCCCTAAGTAACGGTTCTGTGGCCCTCAGTAACAATTCTGTGTCCCTCAGTAACAATTCTGTGTCTGTCCTGAGTAACAATTCTGTGGCCCTAAGTAACGGTTCTGTGGCCCTCAGTAACAATTCTGTGTCCCTGAGTAACGTTTCTGTGGCCCTAAGTAACGGTTCTGTGGCCCTCAGT
Source organism: Staurois parvus (assembly GCF_062004578.1). Classification (NCBI taxonomy): domain Eukaryota; kingdom Metazoa; phylum Chordata; class Amphibia; order Anura; family Ranidae; genus Staurois; species Staurois parvus. The sequence continues at coordinate 152,898 of NW_028318101.1, forward strand.
AACAATTCTGTGTCCCTGAGTAAACAATTCTGTGTCTGTCCCTGAGTAACAATTCTGTGGCCCTAAGTAACGGTTCTGTGGCCCTCAGTAACAATTCTGTGTCCCTGAGTAACAATTCTGTGGCCCTAAGTAACGGTTCTGTGGCCCTCAGTAACAATTCTGTGTCCCTCAGTAACAATTCTGTGTCTGTCCCTGAGTAACAATTCTGTGGCCCTAACTAACGTTTCTGTGGCCCTAAGTAACAGTTCTGTGGCCCTCAGTAACAATTCTGTGTCCCTGAGTAACGTTTCTGTGGCCCTAAGT